>NC_032028.1:9812997-9815327 GCF_001865875.1 Lupinus angustifolius | reverse complement strand
TTGGTGTGTAATAGGTTGAGCAATTGGTACAAAAATTTTGTTATGTAATGGCATCAATAGAATTATTTATAATGTAATAGCACTTTGAAGTGTTACGGGTGGACCCTTTGAAAAGTCCAATGTTTTTTCTTTATTGTAATGCCTTGATTTTGTGAAGAACGTGGCTGGTTGTTGGAAAATCACTACAAGCATAAGAAGCTTTGTCTATCTTGGTAGATGCTTTAGGACAACCTTAATATTTGATACATCATCCATGCCTAATTGAAACCTTTAATGCTTTCCAACTTTTCAGGACAAAGGGGTTTCTCTTGAAGTTTTAATTTTATAGCTTCAGACTTGTCATTTGATAGGTAATTCCATAATGGAAGCATTTCAACGCAAATGATTTTATTGCATGAAAGATGTTCATGAAGTGCTTCTTAGCTTGATTATCATCATGGAACTTATACATCAATATGATTTATGCCTAATGATAAAAAAGGCACTGAATTTGCATACGAACCATATCCAACTTACTTACATGAATTCCCACTCAAATCATGAAACCATGTTTTATTTTTTCATTGAGTCTTGCACAAGACAAAAGTAGGGGTCGGACAAAAGTGAGTGTTCACAAAAAATGTTCTATAAAAATATATGTCTTTTATAAAAAGCATTACTAAAAATTTTAAGTGTGTTTTTGATAAAAAAAATTATTTTTTATTTTAATTTATAAATTATAAGATTATAAATTATGAAATTATAATTTATTTATATTTTGTTAACTTTTCCAGAAACTAAATATAAGTTCATCTAAGTAATAGATAAATAAATTATATTATAAGGTATGATGTTATTTATTTATCTTGTGATTATTTTGATTGTTTTTTTATATATTTTTTAAATATATGTTTTTAATATGTAACATCGTATATATTTGACTAGAAAGTTGACCCCATCAAGTGGGATAAGGCGTTGTTGTTGTTATTGTATATATTTTACAATAATTTTTTTTTACTTATTATTACTTTATGACAAAGGCTAAAAAATTAAATTAAAAAAGACAATTTTAAAATTAATGTCAATATTTAAAAATAACATGAGATACATTTTAATATGGAATTTGGTAGAAGAACAAATGAGAAAAGAGATAAACTTGAAATTAAGGACAAAATGAGAATTCACATTTCAATAAAAGAAATAAGCCAACTTTAAAACAACTCATAGTGAATAAGCTTCCATTTTTTGCTTTACCCCCACAAAATAAGCAGAATTTATAATCTAGGTAGATTAACAAACACAATTGTGGTGCAACTTTCAGCTTTTTTTCTTAAAAAAAACAAAAAATACAAGCTTTTGTTTGTACCAAACAAACACTAAATGGTATAATAAGAGATGTATGTATCATTTTTTGGGTACTATCAAGAATATTTTCTTATCTATTTGGTAAGGAACTAATCTCTTTTGAGTTTTGTGGTTGTCCCTCACAACATGTACTGCTCTCAGAAATCAAACATTTTATAGTTATCATATAGATCTAATGTGATCTTACACCTCCAGACAAATATCTTATTGATACCGCAAGTATCATTTAGTTTCAAATATTAGAAGCTACTTTTGATGTCAATTAAATTCTTTATACTTCTATACAAAAAACAAAACACATCCAAATGACATGACAATATTTAAAATGGTATAATTTTTACATCTAAACTTTGCCCTCCTTAAAAGTTATTACTTATCCCCTCCTATAAATTTGCTTTTGGTAACTTATTTCAATTTTTCCATAATAATACTACTATTAAATTTCATCATCTTTATTGAACAAATACCAAAGGAATTATATCCAATTATACAAGTGTAATTTCCTTATTTCACTTTTGCCCTCAACCATAAAAGAAACCGTAACCAAATAAATATCTATCTATTAACAATATAATAAAAAAAAACTCACTCATGCCACATGTCACTTTCTCCTTCCTTCATGCCACATATCACTTTCTCCTTCCCTCATGCCACATGTCATTTTCTCCTTCCCTCATGTCACATGTCACTTTCTCCTTACATTTTTTCCTTCATGTCATATGTCACCTTCTCCTCCCATATTTTTCTTCATACTTTTTATATATTATATATTTTATATGCTAATAATAATTTAATATTAATTAGTGATTGGTTCATGTCGCTACCCCACTAAAATTGAGTTTTTACAACATCTATGTTTTGTTATGTTAAAAAATAATAGTCATTGAACATTAGATGAAATTGAAATCATTTTCACATTCAAATTATTTCTTTACATTAATCTATCTATATAATTTAATGTTTACCATTAATCTAAGAATAATTGT
>NC_032028.1:9801073-9812897 GCF_001865875.1 Lupinus angustifolius | reverse complement strand
ATCCTAACTTAGTGTGTTTTTAATTTATGAGTTATTTTCATACAATGATTATTAGCTAAAACATAATCAAATAAATAACATTTAATTATACAATATTTGAATGCTAAAAATATATTCAAATATTTATACACAATGAACATTAATCTAAAATAAAACATAAGCATTTAAGATATATGCTAAAAAATCCTAATGACTTTATATGATACTTATATACGTAATCACAAAAAATATGATGCAAAAATAACTCCTTATATTTATAATTTTATATAGAGAATATAGAGGTGAGATATTATCCAATACAATTTGAATTTTATTTATTGAGTTATTTAAGAATCAAATATTTTCTATAATCACACTTTCAACAAATAAATGCTTATACAAACGCATTTATAATTGTTAATATTCTACATATACACTCAAAAATCAATGTTAATATTGCACCTATATGAATGGGAAATATAATATTTCAATACATAATTTATTGATATTATAAAATATATGTATATTATATTTGCATTATGTATAAACAAAGAAGCGACCTGTGCAAGTGCACGGGTACACTGCTAGTATATTACTAAAAATGAATGCTAAAATTCAGATTGGGAATAAACATAATTGCTACTAATGACTAATGAATGCCTAATCCAAATTCTATAACAAGTACAACTATGCTCACCAATACAGAATAGTTCAAGAAGAGGTTATTCATTCATCTATCACCAGAAATCTAGTTTGTAGAACAGGTTAAAGTCAAAATGATTTTGCCCATGAATATGTCCCCTAATGACTTGAGTTCATTACGGAAGCAATTTCTTGCTTATGTGCGAATCATCATACCCAATTTCTCAATTTCAATGATAAGGAAACCTTGAAAAAATTAGTAACTAAATCCCTCACTAGAATCATGGTTCACTTGAAGTATTAGTTTAGTGAATGGAATTCAACATTAACACGGAGAAAATGAAAAATATCTAATCTATCTAACGCTTTATTTATGGTGAGCAAATTTATAAATAAAAGATTAAATATTCATTTTAGTCTCTCATGTTTTTCGACCTTACTAGTTTAGTCCCTAAAAAATTTAACTAAATCCCTCACTAGAATCGTGGTTCACTTGAAGTATTAGTTTAGTGAATGGAATTCAACATTAACACAGAGAAAATAAAAAATATCCAATCTATCTAACGCTTTATTTATGGTGAGCAAATTTTTTGAACCACACAATTCTCTCTTTTTATAAATAAAAGACTAAATATTCATTTTAATTTTTCATATTTTTCAATCTTACTAGTTTGATCCCTCAAAAATTTAACTAAATCCCAATAATGGTTCACTTGAAGTATTAGTTTAGTGAATGGAATTCAACATTAACACAAAGAGAAAATGAAAAATATCTAATCTATCTAACGCTTTATTTATGGTGAGCAAAATTTTTGAACCACACAATTCTCTCTTTTTATAAAAAAAGATTAAATATTAATTTTAGTCTCTCATGTTTTTCGACCTTATTAGTTTGGTCCCTCAAAAATTGAAAACCCCAAAATGGTCCCCAAAAATTTCGAATGTGGGTCAAAACAGTCTTTTTATGATCAAATTAGTCATTGTCGGGTGTTATAAAATATGCTAAAAAGACTAATTTGATAACCATTTAAAATTTTCGGGAACCATTTTTCGTTTTTCAATTTTAAGGGACCAAATTAATAAGTTCAAAAAATATGAAAGACTGAAATAAGTATTTATTCTAGATAAAATTATCTTTTTAATTATTTTTGTTTTATTTACTCGAAATGAGTATTTACTCTTGATTCTTTATAGTCTATCTTTCTTCATACCTAAAGAATAAGAATGCATGTTGACAAATATGTGAGTAACTATCAATGTGCTAATACTTTTAATATATAGAAAATATGTTTTGAATAGTTGAAAATAATATTAATTCATTATTAAAATAAGAATATGACAATTAATTAAAATATAATTTAAAATTTTAATAAAATACATTCTTAAATTAGTTAATTGTGCATACATATTTAAGTTTTATTCTCAAATAAATACCTGTAAAAGATACCGGTGATTAAAAAACTATAACCAAAAAAACTAATCATCTTTTAAATGACACGGTTAACATGTGCATTAATCTATTAATCATTTGGATGCAAGAAGGATGAAGAAATAATTATGTGATCCAGTTCTTCAGATACATCAATATTGTTAATGTTTCCATTAAATATACATGAGCCTTATAAGAGAGAAAATGACGTATGCATTGATATTTTAAGAATTTTATATTTTTATTGTATAATTTATTATTTATATTTAATTATTATTGACTTCTAATGATACAAATAAATTACAAATAATATACTTACCAACCATGTATAATCTTTACACCTAATGAATAAAAGTTATTTTTTTTATAAAATTAATGATAAATGTGGCTAGCATCATTCATCATGAATGACATAATAATTCTTCAAAACATTGTGTGGATGACAATTTTTTATAAGTTTTTTTTATGGTTGCTACCACCTCCCACCTCAGGAGTACTATTAAGGCTATTAATTATTATATATTAATGGTGCTTGAGTAAAGAAATCATAGTCCACCCACTTTCGCATTAAAATTTTGATTTCTTACGCCAGATGTCATATTCTTCCGCGTATCTTTCTTTTATAAATCCTGTTCTGCGTGAAACATGGGAACAAATTTTCCAACGACAAAAGAAACGTAATATCTTTTTAATGACAAGTATTTGCCATATTGAGGGACATTATCAGTGGTACATCTTGATCTTAAATTCAGGGATGCAATTGTATTTAATTATAATATATAAATAAAAATAATAGATATTAAAAATAATTTCATTTAAAAGTGTGATGTTTTATATTTTTTTTGTTGACTCAAACTCATACATGATTGAATGAAATGTATATATTTTTAACGATTTATTTTTTAGTATAGATCATCATATTGTATACAATAAATTCATCTTCAATATTATTACATAATTATGTTTAGTTATCCTTATTGTTGAAAATGAACTATATGTAAAATAAAGACGAATAATTTCTTTTTGGTTAAATGTATATTCTAATTTGGAGCATTTTCCATGATAACGGCCAAAAAATTAGCATCACATTTATTAATGTTTGTTTTTTAATCTTTAAAGGTTCCTCATTCAGTCGAATCACTTGATGAAATGAATAATTTTGTTTGAGTATATATGTTGGAGTTATACCATCTTTGCCATTTTTCAGAAACATTCATATTAAGAAATGAAGTAATTGTTTTATTCTTGTATAGCTATAAATAATGAATCACAAAGCAATTAAAAAAAGGTACCTATAGAAATGCAATTAGGCAAGAAATAATATAAATATTGGTTTTCTTATCATCTCATTTTCATTAACGCGTAACTAAAACAACACATTATGATATCCAACCAACTATGGATGTCTAAGAATGAAACTTAAAGAAGACATTGTTTCAAATAATCCATTTTTTATATGATAATAATATATTCTCATAATGTATTGTTTTATGGTGATAAACTATATTAGAATGAATTCATTCCTTAATGATGCAACTTTAGGTATAGTTTTAGACAATATAGATTGGTTTACTACACAATAGCATCCTTTGGTTTTGACGTTACAACTTGCAACCTTTTTCGGCAATAGTTAAACATCATAGTTATGTAACAAAATCCAGCACCATACATTCTTTACCCAAAAAATCATGTCTTTGGCACAATATTTTTTAAGCATGTTTATTTCCTATTAGAAACATCAACGCTTGAAGAGAGTCATAAGGTGGTGATCCGATGGTGAAGAGGGTGGTCGTCAGTAAGGATGGAAACAGGCCAGACCGCCTATCAGGGGCCTATTACTTGACCTATAACAGGTTAGGCCATGCCAGACTTTAATCACGAACAGGTCAGGCTCAGACTTTCTAAAAAGCCTATTTAGCTTAACAGACCAGGCTTTAGGCCACCTAAAAGGCCTATAAAGCATAACATGACGACCTATTTAGTTATATTATATAAGAATGTTGAAGTTATACTATTTTAATATAAGCAATATTATTATATATGTGTAATATTAATATAAAAATGTATATAGAAATATAATTTAATTATTACAATTAGATGGGCCTAACTAAAAATAAGTTTATAAGCTCATTAAAATGTAGACATGGTAGCCTATTTCATGAGCATATAGTATAATAGGCCTTTAAACAAGCTAACAGGCCAGGCCAGGCCTAGGCTTTGAATTTTTTTTTAAACAGGCTAGGCCCAGGCTCCTATGTGCTATATAGGCTGGGCCTGTTTAAGGCAAAGCCTGACCTGACCTGTTTCCACCCTTAGTCGTAAGAAATGGAGTGCAGAAGGTTGTGGGTTCGAATCCCACCATCAACAAAAAATAGGAGTTATAAGGGTGGTTGATAATAGGGATGTAGGAGGTTGAGGGTAGAGTCAAAATCAATTTTTGAGTATGATGTCAACTAGAATTGGAATATGGCACTAGGTGGGATTCAATATTAAACTTGAAGGTAAACGAGTGGAACCTACTACTTTTGAATTATGATCTTTCTTCTCCGTCGTTTTTTCTTTTTTAATTCAAATGTGCCATTGACTTAGCTGGTCATTTGATATTAGCAATAATGTCCAATATGAACATGATCCCTATGCAAATACATTGTTTAAGAAACCATACCCATATTCACATTAGTAACCAACTCTATATATACATTAACACTTGCATGGACAGAGATATAATACCAAGAGAGCACACACACATTTACATAACTTAATCGTTATATTTGCAGACATAGGTTCTATTATTGCTATTCAACTTACAGTACACAAATAAAGAACATAGTTGTAGCTAACTCACATGGCAGAACAACAAGATAGAACCATGAAGAGAATACTTTTGATTATAAACTGTATCTTGCTAGCCATTGGTGTCACCGGTGGTCCACTCATAATTCGTCTGTATTTCATCCATGGTGGCAATCGTGTTTGGCTATCTAGCTTTCTTCAAGTTGCTGGATTTCCAATCATTTTGATTCCTCTATTCTTCTCATACATGATTCGTCGTCGTCAAGTAAATACTAATGTTGATAGCCCAAAATTAAAGATTGTCACTATGAAGCTACCATTGTTTCTTTTCTCCACCATCATTGGTGTTATCACTGGCCTCGACGGTTACCTCTATTCTTATGGAGTGTCTCGTCTTCCTGTGTCCACTGCTGCTCTTATAGTTGCCTCCCAACTCGCATTCACAGCTATCTTTGCTTTCTTCATGGTGAAGCAAAAGTTCACAGCATATTCGGTGAATGCTGTGGTTTTGCTAACCCTTGGAGCGGGGATTTTGGCTCTCCATACCAATGGAGATCGCCCAATTGGTGAGTCTTCTAAGACATATGTAATGGGTTTTGTATTGACATTACTAGCTGCAGTGTTGTATGGGTTTATGTTGCCCTTGGTGGAGTTGTCCTACATTAAAGGTAGACAAACTATCACTTACACACTTGTCTTGGAGATTCAACTAGTTATGTGTTTCTTTGCTTCTTTATTCAGCCTAGTTGGCATGATTGTTAACAATGACTTTCAGGTTTTTTTCTCTCTCTCTTTGTCTTTGATTTGTTTATGTATTATTTTATAAGAATTCTAATTAGTGTTTTAAAAAATTTCTTTAATGATTCAAAAGGAAGAGAAAGTTTGCATTAGCAAGTGCCTTATTTAATATCTTAAAGTTAATTAGTACTCATCTTGTCATTATTATAAGATATTATTGGAGAGGTTTTCATAATCTTTTTTATAATATTGTACATTTTTCTATATAACTTTTATTATTTTCCCATTTAGACGTATTAAAAGATCACAAATTTTCTACTTTTTTTGTTGTTGTTTTTATCATTAAGACTGTCAATTAATGACTAAGTTTGTAATCTTATGTTTTTATAAAAATCAAGAAAAATAACTATTTATAGTATATGCAAATTAATGGAAAATGTTTTATAATAACGATGGAGATAAAATATTAAACACTATTTCTAAAACACTTATTATTGCTTAATGATATTTCGAGTTTTTATTCTAGTTGAAACACATTTGGAAACTAATTATTGTGATTCATGGGTTTCTGAATTTTCAGTCAATTTCAAGTGAAGCAAGACATTATGAGCTTGGAGAAGCTACTTATTACGTTGTGTTAGTGGGGAGTTCTATAATATGGCAGATGAATTTTGTGGGAGCAGTGGGAGTTATCTTTTGTGCCTCATCTTTATTTTGTGGTGTTATGATTGCTTTGATGGTGCCTGTTACAGAAGTTCTCGCAGTTATTTTTTATAAAGAAAACTTTAATACTGAGAAGGGAGTTTCTCTAGTTCTATCCATATGGGGTTTTGTCTCATATTTTTATGGCGAGTTTAAACAAGCTAAGGAAATGGAGAAGAATCTCACCCTAGGAGATGATGATTTGCCTCAAAATGAAAGTATTCCAAATCCATAATTGATGCAAGTTTGGAGATGTTGTTTTAACTTCAATAATTTATAGCATAGCTGTTGGTGAGCTCATGAAAATGTTAAATAGGCATTGTCGTCATTCTAAATGTTCATGATGATAATATTTATTATTTGTAAAATCAATGTGAGCAAAATAATTTAGATACATTATTGTATTTTGTTATTATATGAGAGACAGTGTCTTGTAAAGCTTTTCAAACTAGTAAGTTACCTATGTATTTACGTGGGACAATATTTTTTATTGTATGTTTAAGAACGCAAATATTACTCGTACATTCATACAAATTGGATTTGATGCATGTTTAAAAGCTAAGTATCATTCTTAATAATGATATATCTATATATGTATATTATTAAAGTTAATACTTCGCAATTGTCTGAAAGATATGAAATGAAATATAAAAATAATCATTGATAAGTTGTATACAGTAGAAACTTAACTCAGATTTGAAATATTAATATACTACCAAAGTATATTTGTTCTTTCAATGTAGTAGATTGTAGCAAACCTAATTAAATTAAAAAAATCTGTTATTATATGTCATGCAATTAATTATAATGGATCAAGTTATAAAAACCACTATTCTTGATTTTACGCATGGTTATCTAGTGATATATGCTCCATCTATGATACATAGGAAAAAAAATTAAAGATAAAACAATGCATTCATAGGAGAGCAAAACAAATTATATGAGCATGTTTTCTTTCCATACCTTTATATATAGTAAAAGAGTTGAACTGTATGTAATAATCCTCTTGTCAACCATATTTTGGGAGAAATTTCAGCTCTTAGCTCTTATCAAATCTCTTTATTCAAAAAGCTTACGGCTGAATGGTGGGAAGCTGCAATCCTAAAGGATAACTTGTTGATACAAAAGTCTAGATGTCAGTAGTTAAAGGAGGGGGATGCAAACACAAGCTATTTTCATGCGTGTATCAACAACAGAAATCGTAGGAATCAGCTTAGAGGAATCTGGATTAATGAGGTTTAGCATGAGGAGGATTCAGTTATGAGAAGGGAGATAACTAATTATTTCAAAAGTTTGTTCTCGGCTAGGCCTTTGATCAAGCCGAAACTGGATGGTGTTGTTTTTTAGACCCTCAATGATACTTAGATTTCTGCCTTGGATGCTGAATTTCTTGAGGAGGAGATTCTAGTGGCGGTTTGGAGTTGCGCTGGTGATAAAAGCCTAGGACCTGATGGCTTTAACTTTAAATTTTTCCAAGAATTTTGGGTCGTCGTCAAAAGGGACATCATTCTCTTTATCAAAGAGTTCTATGTTAATGGTAAAATTCCAAAAGGTTTGAACTCTTCTTTCATCACTTTGATCCCGAAAACGAAGAGTCCAAACAGAGTCCAGGATTATAGACCGATATCCCTGATTGGTTCCTTGTATGAAATCCTTGCAAAAATCTTGGCAGCTAGGCTAAAAACTGTCATGGGTTCCATTGTTTCTCCTTCTCAAGCTGCTTTTATTCATCGTAGATATATTCTTGATGCACCTGTTATTATTAATGAGGTTATCCATTCTGCGAAAAAGATAGGAATGGTTGTTCCTTGTTCAAAGTCGATTTTGAGAAGGTTTACGATTCTGTAGATTGGACATTCCTAGACTATATGCTTAGCAGGTTTGGGTTTTCGTTAAGGTGGATAAAGTGGATCAATGATTGTCTTTCTTCGACCACGATGTCGCTCTTGGTGAATGGTAGTCCAGCGGCTCAATTTTCTGTTTCTAGAGGTATTCGTCAGCGAGATCTGATGGCACCTTTCTTGTTTCTTATGGTGGCAGAAGGCTTTGCAGGGTTTGTTAGGAAGGCTAGATTTATTGGGGCTTTTGAGGGGTTCAAGATTGGGAGAGGTGGTGTCGAAGTTTGTGATCTCCAATTCGTGGATGATACTATTATTGTGTGCAATCCTTCCGATAAAAATATTTTTTTCTTGAAGACCATTCTTAGATGCTTTGAGTTAGCTTCGGGGCTGAAGGTCAATTCAAACAGGAGCTCTCTTTATGGGATAAGGTTATATGATTCTTCTATCTCAGCAGCGGCGAATTTTTTATTTTGTAAGGTTGGTTCCATTCCTTTCCTCTATTTAGGCATTCTAGTTGGGGCTAATCCCAGGAGGTTATCCACTTGGCAAGGTATGATTGAGGTTGTGTCTAAAAGGCTTGCTTCTTAGAAATGCAAGCATATTTCCTTTGGTGGTAGATTAATCTTGTTGAATTCAGTTTTATCTAACATCCCTACTTATATGCTTTCGCTCTATAAAGCACCTAAGAAGGTCCTAGATAAAATTGTTAGCTTACAAAGAAGCTTTTTGTGGGGAAATAAGCGAGGTGGCAAAGGTATTGTGTGGGTGGCTTGGGATGTGGTTTGTAAGTCTAAGGAGTTAGGAGGTCTAGGTGTGAGGGATCTCTCTCGCTTTAATCTTGCTCTGTTGGGGAAATGGAGATGGCGTAGGCTGCAAGATAAGGAAGCTTTTTGGGTGAAGGTAATAAACTTAAAATATGGTCTAGAGTGGCTTTCTCATCCGAATAACTCTACTTCGAGGTGGTGGAGAGACTTGGGAAAATTGGGCTCTTCTGTTGAGGATTCAGGGGGTTGGTTTGTGGATAATGTTTGGAAGGATATTGGCAACGGTCTTCAAACTCTCTTTTGACATAATATTTGGGTTGGTAATCAGAGTCTCAAAGTGGCTTTTCCTAGATTATTCAATCTAGCTTCTAATCGTGGCGCTTGAGTGGGGGTCAATGGTTATTAGAAGGATGGTGTTTGGTTTTGGGAAATTCCTTGGAAGAGAGACATGTTTGGCAGAGACGAATCTCTAGCCAAGAAGCTTTATGATCTAATTAATCACCATTCGTGTAAGCTGGATTATAGTGACACTTGGAGATGGGGTCTTGACGGATCGGGTGACTATGTGGTGAAAACATCTTGGCTCAGATGAATGAACACCAATCTTCTTTAGGTATTGTGTTAAAAAATTGTTGGATTAATTGTTTGCCTTCAAATGTTTGTTGTTTTGTCTGGAAACTCTAAAGAGGTCGGCTCCCAACAAAGGATGAACTTCTTAAGGGCAGGAGATATGGTTTGAATTTTTTGGAATAATCAGATTGAAACTATTGACCACTTGTTTATATCTTGTGACTTTGTTGCAAGTGTTTGGAAAGGTTTTTACACTTGGCTTCAAGTCCCTATCACAATACCTTCAACAATTATGGATTTTTTCAAGCTTCATGATACTTTTAAAAGCGGTACTTGTGTAAAGTTGTGGAAAATGCTTTGGTTCGTTATGGTTTGGTCAGTGTGGATTATGAGAAATGAAGTTATCTTTCAGGAAAAGACTCCAAGCTATGTGCATTTAATTGATTTGATTCAAACTAGATCGTGGATTTGGTTTATCTCTTTTGTTTCTCATAAATCTTTGTCGTTTGATAATTGGTGTATGGATCCTAATCTTTGTATAACGCTAAGTGCGACTAAGTTGTGATTTGTTTCCTTCTTGTATTGGGTGAGCACCCCTTATACTTCTTTAATACAATTTTTCTTTATAAAAAAGAAACCGTAACTTTGTTAAAGAAGAATTACTTATTCTTGCTAATACATATCCAGTTCATAATACATAAAAGTTAAAATTAAGCAATACACATATGAAACACCAACAAACGTCAAATTAAATATATGACGTCACTGATTGTTTGAGAATCAAAGAGCAAGGTATTTGCTACTACATATCCAGTTCATATTGGTTTAAAAAATACACATATAAAACATAATCAACTATCAAATCAAATATATGAAAGTGGTTATTTGATAATTGAAGAGCAATATACTTTCTCTATTAAGCACTCACATAGTCAAATGTGTAAATTTCGTACAATAAAAATTGATTACTTTGTCATGCTTAGATGAAATGGAGAAGTAAAATACAGAAGAGAAGGAAAAACTAAATCGTGGGTCGGCTCCAGCTGAACTGCGCTGATGGTAATTTGTGTGGGTCTTAGGTGGTTATGCACCTTCGGTAAAAAAAACAATAGCTACCTGCTAAACTGTTGATGGTAATTTGTTTGGGAAAATGAAATATGTAAAGTATGTGATAGTGAAAAAGGAATCATGTAACTTAAAATGAATCATACATAAGTTTTGATCTTATACAAAACTAATTTTTCCAAAACCAAGTGGTTGTTATTTTACCTTTTGTTTGGGGAGAAACAAAGTTTTAAGTTGGGGGAGTTTGATAAGTGCCAAAAGTATACACTTTTCACCATCATTCTATGGCACTTATCCTATGCAAATTGTAGAAAACCAACTTAAATTAACACTTTTTAGGTGAATTTTGCATGATTAAATAAATTGGTTCTTTATTAATTCTTGTCCAAGTTTTCTTTGAGTTTTGTAGGAAATTGAATATTAAAAAATAAATTCAAAGATGGATAAGAATTCAAGCCAAAATTCAAGACAAAAGCTCAAAATGAATTGCTAAAAGTAATCAAGTTAAAGCATGGCATGCTATGTGCTTAATTTGGTTACTTAGCCTTGAAGAAAGGTAGCTTACTTCGTCTTGAAGAAACCTAAGTTAAAGTAGGCCAAACAAATTGCAAAAATTAAATGCTTACCTTAACTTAAAGAAAATAGCCCAAAAGTGCCAAGCAACCAACAAAAATCAAGTAACAAACCAAAGGAAAAAAGGTTGCTTCACCATGAAGAAATCAAGCACACCAGGTCAGCCAGACACCAAGCACCAGGCCAGGTCAGCCAGGCACCAAGCATTAGGCCAGGTCAGCCAGGCACCAAGCATTAGGCCAGGTCAGCCAGGCACCAAGCATTAGGCCAGGTCAGCCAGGCACCAAGCACCAGGCCAGGTCAGCGAAGCTGCTGAAACAGGCAGCTGAGTGTGGAACCAGTCAGCTGAGCGACTGAAAGATGCAGGTAAGCGGGGAACCAGGTCAGCCAAGCTGCTGAAACAGGCAGCTTAGCGGGGAAATAGGTGGGCTAAGCGGCTGGCGCACCAGAAAAGTGAGAAAAGTGATTTTTTGGTCAAATCATGGAACATCTTACTTTTTCTTTGCTTAAAGGCCAAGAACATGACCTCATGGATGACATAAGGCTATGACAAGAAGGAGGAGGTGTCACCATGCATGTAACCTAGCCCACCATAGGGGTCAAGTAGGGGCCAAAGTGGCTCTTAATAGGGGCCAAAGGTGAGCAACTTAGCTGCCAAACAAGGTAGCTGAGCATCCAGCACCTTGGCCTATAAAAAGGCACGAAATTTTCATTTGAAACACATTGTA
>NC_032028.1:9772531-9800973 GCF_001865875.1 Lupinus angustifolius | reverse complement strand
CTTTTATATATTAGAATACCATTAAACCGGTGTTGGAATTTATTCCACAAAACCGAGATGGTATTCAAAGGTACTTAATAATTTTGTAATAGATAATTGCTTCAATACCATTATACCGGCGTTAGAATTTATTCTAACAAAGCCGAGATGGGGCAAAGAAGGAATGACTTATTCACATGATTATTAAGAAAGTAAGTTGCAACTGGAATATACTTGAAACCATTATACCAGAGTTGGAATTTATTTCAACAAAGCTGAGATGGCGAACAAAGAATAAAATCGAGTTCTCTTACTTACAAAAGGCACATAACGAAAATGAGAGTATTAATCTTTCAACAAATTGACACTTTTGTCAGGATGATTTGTTGAGAGAAGAAAACTCCCAACTAAAAGAAACAACGAATAACGCTTTCAACAAAAACCCATAGGTTATGGTAAAGTAACAAGGAACCAAAAAGTAAAACAGAATGAAACAAAAAGGAAGACTTTTTAATATAGTTAGACTTCAAATAAGCATAAAGTTAATCTCTTTAAAGCTACACAACAAATAAGCATAAAGTTGTCAATTTTACATAGGTTAGAACATGAAGGCAATACATTAAAACATCTTTAATCAAGGAAATGTAAATCATGAAGGAATGAATATGAAATTAAGGGAACTCCAATAAACATAATACCAGCAAATACGAAGGAAAAAGTAAAACAAATACCTACAATAAATATAAATACAATACATAATATGAAAACCATTAGAAATTAAAGACAAGAAGTTAACAAAACTCTAACCACAAAATACAAAGCAATGAAGACAAATGGAAAATAGGTTAAATTTTAACAATAAGAAGTAGAGGAGATGAAAATGAGTAGTGATTGATAAAAAAATCAAACAAAAAACAACCAAATGAAGAGGGGAAGACAACATCTAAGAAGATATTACAAATGAAGATTGATAAATCGGGAAAAAGAAACCATCACTTCAGGAATAACACAAAATGCTACACGTGTTTTTAGGATGATGATAAAGTAATAAATCTCGCGAACGAAGCGTCCAAACATAACTATGTGAGAGATGAAAAGGCAGGACAGAGATAAGAGGCAGGTGAGAGAGAAAGAGGTAGTAGTAAAATTAATATGGGAAATAAAAATAGTCAACATGTGAAAATGGATTTTAATCCCCTCTAATATTCAATTATTATTACTTTTTCGCATAACGAAAGATAAGGGCCTACCAATAATTAACATTAAACTAGTAAAATATAAAATGTATAAAAAATGAGGGTGTAGTATGCGAAGGTACATAATAGTAGGAAAAAAATGTGAGGAGGAAATGACACATGGCTGAATGGAGTTTTTGTTGTATAGTTAAATAGATATTGATGATAATTATCAAAATTTGTAACAAAAAATAAATAAGTGATTACAATTTGAAAATAAATAAGTTATATGAAACAAATCATATCAAAAGATCAACTAATTTTGATGTCACCCCATTTCATAGTATCTTTTCCCCATTTCGCCCCATTTTCATTTTTAAAATTGATAATTATTGGAGTATTAAGTTAGTTTAATAAGTAATTATTGACATATTAATTGGGAGAAACCCATTTTTTTCAACTTGTGCCAATTTCGTTATTTTGAAATTGGATGTTCTAGTATTATTTGCTATATTATTTCTTGTTAAAAATAATTATTACAATTATAAGAAAAACATTTATATGTATTATTCACTCAAACTCATTCCACATACTTTAATATTTAACTGTATATACATCAATTAAGAAATTATTAAATAATATAAAAATCAGGTATAATTTACTTAAATATTATCATTTAATTTCATTTACTTCTTATAATTAAGAAAGATGGAAAATAATAGGAGGACAAAAGATGTATTGAATAAGAATATAGTTAGAAGAGAAAATAAATTATTTTTTAGTTTGTAAAATATTAGAGATTTAGATAAGAAAAATAACAAAAATCACAGAATATAAAAGGTTGAAAGCAATATACTGATTTTTACAACTCAAAAGGAATTAGACTGTAATTATTAATTAAAGTACATCTTCATTCTTAAAAAAACAAGAATGTTATTAACTGTTAAGTTTTAATGATTATTTATAAAATAGAAAGAATAAATTAATGGCACTATACATATTATCAAATATTAATTGTTGAATTAATTTTAAATTATTAAATATAAACTTGAAAGATAAACATATAAATCATCAAATAGTTGATAAACAATTAGGGGCGTAAGTGGTTCCGGTTTAAACCGCGAAACTGATGGAACCAAACCGAACCAAACTGTAAAATGTGGTTCGGTTCGGTTTCGCGGTTCGGTTCAGTTACTTTTTTTTCAGTTCGGTTTATGATTTTAGAAATTTAGGAACCGTTGAAACTGAACCGAATGCATGTTAAAGAAATATATAATAGGAAATGATGTTTATTATTTTTTAAATTCTTGAACCAAATTTCTAGCTTAAATTATCAATTTTTGTGTGAATTGTAGCATTATATATGTTACTAAATTGTTATTAAGTTAATATTATATATGTTATTAGTTACTAAATTGTTTCCTAGTGTCTTGATGATTTGGAATATATTTTCCAACTTTTGTGATATTGAGTTTGAAACTAATATATATCATATATTGTTATATATGTATTGTTACATGTGTTACTAATTGTGAATGTAAGGTTATAAATGTAACTATTATATATTTTACTAATTGATATATATATTAGTAATCATGAATTGTATTGTTATATATGTTACTAATAGATATATATGTTACTAATTATGGACTATAGTATTATATGTGATAATTCTTTTTTTCTCCATCAATTACATAATTGTTATATATGTTACTAACAAACAATTATGAGTTTCAATTTTTTACACATTTACATATGGTTCATAAATTTTGATAATAATAGTAGTAATGTTTACCCTTTTATGGATAAACAATATCTCATATAATGCATTTTGAACTTTCAATTGATGCAAGATTTTTTATAAAAAAATAATTGGAATCGACGATCATTCTCCGGTGGTAGAGAGGGATAAACTACATTTTAAAGACTTTATTTGCCACAGCAACAATGATCATTTCCAGGTGGAAGTGAGGGATTGGGAACGCAAAATCCAATTACATAGTGTTGTATCTTGCATGTATAATCACAATCTGGATATTGTTTGCAACTTCCTATACAAACTTGTTCAGCCATACCTGCATCCATTGTAATAGATTATTTGCAGAGAAAAGAGTAATGAAAAGTCCAAAGAAAATTGTATTTTTTGACATACCATGAGAGAAAAGGAGAACTCCAACAATGAGAGTAAAGATGAATTTTAGAAGAGACATAGGGATATTTTTTGCAATACGTTTCTCTGTGTCTTTTGAGAGAATGATATGTATGTAACAAGTTACTATGGCAAGTTTATATAATGTTCCCTGACTCTCATTTCATAAATGTTGATTAGGTGTATTTATATTTCTTAACATCTAATTTTATTTGTCCAAAATGAAAGTGAACCAACAATTAAATCATTAATTAAATCCCAAAATTAATTGTGTGGACAACTATTTAATTTTAAAAAAAAAGTAAAAGACATTCAAAGGCAATCGTAATAAAATTAAAAAAACAAATTCTATGTATGAGATTAGTGGAAGAATTTAACTTCATCCCAACCTGTAGTCTTACATATGTAACAAAATATAAATGGAATGAATTATTAATATTATGCAAACTTACTAGTTATAATTCTGCAAATTTATATTCATAATGAGCATTACCTAAAATTAAGAAATCATAAATAATTTAAACACAATATAAATCAAATTAATGATTATCACAATCAAATTTAACAAACAAATTGGTAGAAGTATATCATTTACAAATATGTTTATTTTATGACAATAGAATAATATGTAATATAGAATAATAGATTAATATTATTCTATTACATCATAAAGTGGTATGGTGAAATTAAGGCATATGTCAATGTAATAAAATGTTCAATTTTATGATTTTAATTTTATGTTGTTAATTCTATTACATCATAAAGTAATGTATCTATTTACTATATAACAAAACAAACTCTCGCCACTTCATCAATTGTCGCATGTCATCTCCTCCTTCATTTTTCCCCTAAATGGTTTCATTGTAATCATATGTACCTTCATATACTATATTTGTCCTTTCTTGACAATAGTAATAATTTAATAAATAATTATTCAATTTTTATGGCTAGATCTTAAATTACATTTGAATTGTTATTGAGGTCTATGACTCCCTCTTTCTCTTCTAATCTTCTTTTTCTCTCAACAAACTTCTTTTTCTCCAATTTCATTTCATTTCATTATGTCTCTTTATTATCGTCTTTTTCTTTCTCTTTCAATCATCTATTTTAAAGTACATTTTATTTATTTATTTAGTAGATCTGATATTTAAGTACACTTTTCATTGATTATTTAGTTTATTTTGTAGATTTGTTCTTATTTTATCATTGATTTTTTGTTTAATTTTTCATTGATTTCCTTATTTTGTAGACGTTTTCTCATTGATTTCATTATTTTGTAGATATATTCTTCCAACAATTCTCCTATATATATATATAGATATATATATATATTCACTTACAATATTACATTTATTTGTCTATTTATTTTTGTTATTAATATATTTATCTTCTCATCTTATCTCACTGTTATCATTTTCTCTCTTTATTTATAGTTTGGTTCTCCTCTGAAGCATCTCTACAAGTTAATTTTCTCTATCTCCATCTTTTATTTTACTTATACACTTTTTTATTCAAAGAATCTATTGAAATTATTGAATAAGTAGATGGTTTTTTTTAGTTTAATTCCAAGTAAAAATATTTACAACTCAATTCAATCATTTATTAAGTTGAAACAAATATTTTAAAACTTAATAATATTAGGTGATGAAAAAGAATACAATAGTTCTGATTCTATTAATAATGAATTAAGGAATTTGGAGCAATAATAATGATGTTTGGAAGTCATAAGGTGATCTGATGGTTAAAGTGAAATAGTTTAAGGAATATGGTGGATGAGGTATTGGGTTCGAGCCTAACCAATAACAAATTTAAAACATTAAAAGATGAGTTAGAAGGTGGTTTGATTGTTAAGGTTAAAGTGAAGGAGAATTAAAGTTTGATTATCCCCATAACAACTACTAACATACTAACAATCGCCAATCAAAAATAAAAATAACTATGATTTTGCTTCAAATTTATAATTATGTTTTAAAGTTGTTATGAAACTTTGAACAAATATTTTAAAAATAGTAAATGAAATATGGAGTAATTACACATTTAAATAGATATTCAAACATTCTCAATTAATATCATTTAATCATTTTATGTGCCATCTATCATTCCTTGCAGATCATTAAAATATTGTTGTATAAAAATTGTATGGATGAAGATATATAATCAAGACAATGATACAATTTTAAAATATTATAATAGACCATTGTAATTGTACATAATCGCTAGTAGAAAAAATATAATAACATTGATATGTATTAGTTAAATTATATTATTTGTTGTTTCTTTACAATTCTCATAACTATGTCATTACTACCTAATGATATATACATTTTTTAATTTTGATAACCTAATAGATATCATAGTTTAAAGTACTTACCCAGATCTCCAAGATCGCTAAAAAATAAAAATTTTATAACCAAGGATAATACTTGCATCAACTATTGAAATTATTGAATAAGTAGATGAATTTTTTTAGTTTAATTCGAAGTAAAAATATTTACAATTCAATTAGTTATTAAGTTCAAACAAATATTTTTAAACTTAATAATATTAAGTGATGAAAATGATTGCAATAGTTTTGATTCTATTAATAACGAATTTAGGAATTTGGAGCAATACTAATGATGTTTGGAAGTCATAAGATGCTCTAATGGTTAAAGTGAAATAATTTAAGGAATGTGGTGGATGGGGTTTTGGATTCAAACCTCACTCATAACAAATTTAAAACAATAAAAATGAGTTACAAGGTGGTTTGATTATTAGGAGTGAAGTGAAAGAGAATGAAGGTTCGATTATCTCTCATAACAACTACTAACATGCTAACAATTGTCAATCAAAAATAAAAATAACCATGATTTTGTTTCTACTTTAAAATTATGTTTTAAAGTTGTTATGAAACTTTGAAAATATATTTTAAAAATACTAAATGAAATATGGAGTAATTATGCATTTAAATATATCTTAAAATGTCTCCATTAATATCATTTAATCATTTTTAAAACTTCAATTGTAGAAATCTAATTTTATTATTAATTGAAAGAATGTGTTATCATATTACGACTAATAAGGAAAACTATTGTTATTATTTATGTTATAAAAATGATAGACAATGAATTTATTTCTTAAAAATAATTTTTTAATATTAATTAGAATAAAAGTTGATAATTCTGAAATGTTTCATATCCTATAATTAAGGAATTAGGGGCATTAATTATGGAGTGGGGATTCACTTATTATAAGTTTTTTACACTTACTGTTCATCCTAGCCATCAATTTTATGGATAACTAATGGTTTAGATCTACTCATTAATTCAAATAATTGCATTTCCCTTGAATTGAAGGCTAGGATTAGGAGTAAGTTTAAAAAACTTACTCTTTTAATAAGTGAATCACTCCTCTTAATTGTGATAATTTGGTTTCTACTTGAAAATTATGTATTAAAGTTGTTAGGAAATTTTATGTTTTTTAAATATAGTAAATGGAATATTTAGTAATTACACATTTAAATAGATCTTAAAACATTCTCAATTAATATCATTTAATCATTTTATGTGCCATTTATCATTCCTTGCAGATCATTAAAATATTGTTGTATAAAAATTGTATGGATAAAGACATATAATCAAGACAATGATACAATTTTAAAATATTATAATAAACTATTTTAATTGTACATAATTTCTAACAAAAAATATATAATATCAATTGTCTATATTAGTTAAATTATATTATTTATTTTTTCTCTAAAATTCTCATAACTACGTCATTACTACTTAATGACATATACATTTGTTAATTTTGATAACCTAATAGATGTCATAGTTCAAAGTACTTATCCAGATCTACAAGATTGCTAAAAAATGAAGAGTTTTTATAACCAATGACAATACTTGCATCAACCATTGAATTTAATGAATAAGTAGATGAATTTTTTAGTTTAATTCCAAGTAAAAATATTTACAATTCAATTGAATCGGTTATTAAGTTGAAGCAAATATTTTTAAACTTAATAATATTAGGTGATGAAAATGAATACAATAGTTCTGATTCTATTAATAACGAATTAAGGAATATGGAGCAATAATAATAATATTTGGGAATCATAAGGTGATCTGATGGTTAAAGTGAAATAGTTTTAGGAATGTGGTGGATGAGGTTTTGGGTTTGAGCCTCACCCATAACAAATTTAAAACAATAAAACATGAGTTACAAGGTGGTTTGATTGTTAAGGGTGAAGTGAAGGAGAATTAAGGTTTGATTATCCCCATAACAACTACTAACATACTTACAATAGTCAATCAAAGATAAAAATAACCATGATTTTGTTTCAACTTTAAAATTATGTTTTAAAGTTGTTATGAAACTTTGAAATTTTTTTTAAAAATAGTAAATGAAATATGGAGTAATTATGCATTTAAATAGATCTTAAAATGTCTCAATTAATATTATTTAATCAATTTTAAAACTTAAATTGTCGGAATCTAATTTAATTATTAGTTGAAAGAATGTGTTTTCATATTACATCTAATAAGGAAAACTGTTATTATTATGTCTATTATAAAAATAATAAACAACAAATTTATTTCTTAAAACTATTTTTTTTTAATATTAATTAGGAGAGAAATGGATAATTCCTAAATATTTAATTTCCTATAATTAAGAAATTAGGGGCATTAATTATGGAGTGGGGATCCACTTACTATAAGTTTTTTACACTTACTACTTATCCTAGCCATCAATTTTATGGATAATTAATAATTTAGATCTACTCACTAATTCAAACAATTGGATTTCCCTACAATTGATGGCTAGCATGGGGAGTAAGTTTAAAAAACTCTTTGAGTAAGTGAGTCACTCCTCTTAATTTTGATGATTAAGTTTCTACTTTAAAATTATGTATTAAAGTTGTTAAGAAACTTTGAAAACAAATTTTAAATATACTAAATGGAATATGTAGTAATTACACATTTAAATAGATCTTAAAACGTTCTCAATTTATATCATTTAATCATTTTATATGTCATCTATCATTCATTGCAGATCATTAAAATATTGTTGTATAAAAATTGTATGAATGAAGACATATAATGAAGACAATGATACAATTTTAAAATATTATAATAAACTATTGTAATTGTACATAATCGCTAGCAGAAAAATATAATAACATTTGTGTGTATTAGTTAAATTATATTATTTACTTTTCTTTACAATTCTCATAGCTACGCCATTCCTACCTAATTACATATACATTTTTTAATTTTGATAACCTAATAAATGTCATAGTTCAGAGTATTTATCCAGATCTACAAGATCGCAAAAAAAATGAAGATTTTTTATAACCAAGGACAATACTTGCATCAACTATTGAAATTATTGAACAAGTAAATGATTTTTTTTTAGTTTAATTCCAAGTCAAAATATTTATAATTCAATTCAATCAGTTATTAAGTTGAAGCAAATATTTTTAAACTTAATAAGATTAGGTGATGAAAATGAATACAATAGTTCTGATTCTATTGATATGTGTAATACTAATGAGGACCAAAATTCAACTTATTAACTCATCAATTTTTAAATGCATTTACAAATTTTGGTCTTCTGGATCGCAAAATCAAGGTTTTCCATACTATAATATTGTATATATTTAATATCTGTCAGGTTGAACAATAAATGACATTGAAATTTGAAACATATATCAATTTCAAAATAACAAAATTAGAAGTTGTTCCTTATGCTTAAAGAAAGAATATAGATATAATATGCATGTTCTGAATCATGTGGTAAAAAATATCACCCGTGCATTCGCACGGGTAACTTGTTAATTCTATTACATCGTAAAGTAATATAATTGGAACATGATCTTAATTTTATGTAAAAATTGAAAATACGTGTTTAATTGAAAATCGAAACATGATCAATCCCAAAATTAATTGTGGGAGACAACTATTAAATTTTTAAGAAACTGAATAAAAGACATTCAAGAGAAATCATACCTAATAAAGATTAAAGATAAATTCAATTCCAAAACACAATCATAAACCAAATCCCAAAATTAATTGTGGGGAAACAACTATTTAATTTTTTTATAAAAGAATAAAAGACATTCTAGATCAATCATGCCTAATAATTTCGGCTTCTAAGTGTAACTACCAACTGAGTTCTGTCAACAATTAGTTTGAAAATAATTTATGATGAGAATGAATATTAAAACATATATGTTCAATAATTAAATATACCAAATAATTTATGATGAGAAGGAATTCTACTACACATGTGATTATTATTTATACCCTTGGAGTTGTAATCAATTTAAATAAAAATGCCAGAAAATAAAGAGATATATAAACAAAACATGTTGGAGTGATAAAGATATAATTTTAAGGGTTTAAAATGATATGTGGATATTATACATGTGTGCCGAGAATTAGTTCCTTACCATAGAAAGAAAGTGAGAAAAAAATTAAAGATTATTCTGATTAATATAAGATTGACATACTCATATAATAAATGTAACATCTAATCATTGTATTCCAAGATGTGGAGTTTCTCTTCTCCAAATGTTGGAATAAAGAACATGACTAGCCCATATCATTGTAGAAAAAATATTTTAATAAACATCATATGAGAAAAATGAAGTTTTTGTTATAGATTTATTGAACAAAAAATTGAAAAAAATAAGAGATAGTTATGAGAAGGATGAAGTAAAAATGAAAAGAGCAGAAAATATCACATGTGAGTTGGTTTAACATTTGAAGATGATGGATTTGTTTAACAAAAATTGAAAAAAAGAAAAATAGTTAGGAGAAGGATGAAGTAAAAATGTGAAGAGCACAAAATTAGATCCGTGAGTTGGTTTGACTTTTGAAGATTGTAGATTTGCTGAACAAAATTTGAAAAAAATTTGAAATATTTATGAGAAGGGTGAAGTAAAAATGAAATGAATAGAAAATCATACATGTGAGTTGGTTTGACATTTGAAGATGATATATTTGTTGAACAAAAATTGAAAAAGAGAGAAATAGTTATGAGAAGGATGAAGTAAAAATGAAAAGAGTAAAAAATCATACATGTGAGAAATATATTTAGTTTGAGTAGAGAAAATGAGAAGAAGTAGAGAAGGACACGTATATGAAAAATGTTTGAGTAAAAGTAGTAAATCATAAGATATTTATTTTTTCAGAATTTTAGTTTTAATTGCCAAAAATAATCTCATCTTTGAACATTTATCACAAATGAAGAATGTATAGTTTAAGAATTTCAGCAACCCATCAACTTGACAAAAAATCTCTACTTTGTACACTTGTCACAAATGTAGAGTGTCTAGTTTTGTAAGTTCAACAACCAGTTCTTTTCTTATTAAGATAGTATTAACCTCATATTTGGACACTTATCACAAATGCAAAATGTCTAGTTAAGGAATCTCAGCAATCCATCAATTTGACAAAAAAACCTCTACTTTGTACGCTTATCACAAATGTAGAGTGCTAGTTTTGTAATTTTAACAACCCTTTCTTTTCTTATCAAAAAAAGAAAGAAAGAATACGAATATAGTAGATTATGTTAATAGCCTAAAATGTAAACCTATATATAGTATTGTGCTATTTTTGAGTATTACATTTATATACGGTAGACTTAAACACTAGGATAAAGAAAAACACTCGAGGTAAGTTTTTATAACCCTTTCTTACGTCTAGATATAAGGTTTCATTGGATAGTATCTTTCCTTTCTCTCCACCTTTGATTGAAAGCAGCATTTCCAAATTTTACAAAGAGGTTGTCCTTTTTGAGAGACCTCATAATGGAGTAGGACATTATTAAGTAATGTAGAATATTTTAGCTTGTACGAAAAGGTGTTATTAATGCGGATTCATATGTTGTGTTTGTATCAATGAAAAGAAAGGGAGTGCATGGATTTTAATGGAAGAAAATGAATAATTTTAATGGAAGGAAAGGAAGAGAGTTGAGGAGGAGGTACAAAAGTTTTTGATAAGTAAAATTTTATTAAAGAAATAAAGGATATAATTACATTCCAGGAAACCAAAGTATAATCTCTAAGAAGGAGATGTAATCTGAAGGACCTCTTTTACAATACCACCCAACAAAATTCAAAAGGAACAAACCACAACTCGAACAATTAAAGAAATAAACTAACAATAGCATTCCAAACGTATAATCAGATTTGAAATCCATTTGAATCAGGACATAAACAAAGACTTATGTCTTCCCTTAATTCATATCTATGATTTGAGTTGAATATCTTCCACTAGATTCTCCAAGCATGATTCCTTATTGTAAACACCATGACATTCCTGCAATTACAAAGGTACCAGATTCCAGCAATCCAAATTACCAAGTAAACTTCTTTCAATATCATGTCTGTAACTATGAGGAAATGTTGTAGTAAATGATCGTTACCACTCGTGGGTAAGATCATGACAAGTCCCAACCATTGGTAGATGAGCTACCAAATTCGATAAGATAAGTGACAAGATAAAAACAAATGTTTCACAGTTTCTTGTTGAGCACCACACCAAACATACATAAGATCACTGCCACTAGTATTAACATCCTTTTTGGATAAGTTTAACTTAGAATGAATTCTATCCAACAAAATCCCCCAAGCAAGCATCTAACTCCTCAAAGGTGCCAAGGTGTGCGAAACCAATTTTCACATCTTTCGTTCATCTAGTCTTATATGACATTGTTGCCAAATTAATTTATACACAGATTTGACCGTATATAAATTTGACACATCATGGATCTAAATCCAATTATCTTTTACTTTCTCCTTAATAAGAGAAGGAATAATTATCATTAAAAGCTCCTCAATCGAAGATTTTTCATATTCAAAAGGTTTTATCCTCCAAGAGATATTCCTATGTGAAACTCGATCCACAGATATATCCCCATCTCACCAACCAGAGCCTCTTTATCCATATTTAACTTGTATAAACCTCTCAAAAGAATCCTTCAAAGCTTTTTCTCCCACCCAGAAGTCTAACCATAATATTTTGTTATTACCATTCCCTACAACTCTTATAAAACCACAACATGTCCTCCCTCTAGCGACACTTAAACTACTAACCAAATTCTTCAAATCTCACCACCAAAGCGAAGCTGAAATCCCAATAGACTCCCTACCTCCAACCTAGGAAACACTCTCGACTCCATACTTAGACTCTAAGACTTTAACCTAAAGTGACTCTCTCTAAATTCAACCACACCATCTCCATTTATCATGGAGAGCTAAATTTAAGGATTCTAAATCTTTTACTCCCAAACCGCCCTTATCACGATCCTTATACACAGTTTCCCACTAAACCCAATGGATTTTCTTTGAGCTCTGAAACCACCCCAAAGGAAGTCTCTTTGAATTTTCATTAAACTCTTGATCACATACTTCAGAGCTTTGGAAAAAGAAAGAAGGCAAACTGACAATGCATTTAAAACCGCATTGATCAGAACCACCCATCCTCCAAAAGAAAAAAATGGCCTTCCCATGAAGCTAACCTTTTGGAGGTAAAATGGTTTTCCTTATTTGGTTTGATCATATAGGAGTGGAGAATATGTGAAATAATTTCAATTTTCTCTCCCCTTATTTTGGTTTCAAAATGGAGGGGAGGGAAAATAGTTTCTATTTTCTCTTCCATAATTTTGGTTAGAAAATGGATGGGAATGAAAAGAAAAACAACTTCACTAATATACCTTGACATTGAGAAGTTACTCATCATTGTTCTTCTTCTATGTCATCAATCGAATCACATCCTCATACTAAATCCTCCTATAAATCTCACTACTCACAAGAAAGTGATATATGATACTTATAAGCCAATAATTAATAAACAAAATATCACTTTGTGACATATATCACTTTCTTATGGGTAGGAGGATTTAGTAGGAGGATATATAATTTCTTATCAAATTAATTGATGTGTCCAAGTCATTTGTTAGCAAATTTGAAGTTTGGAGGATATTCATACTTCTTGTAACAAACCTCCATCATATAACCGATAAATGGGAGTATAAAACTACCTCTATATCACAAACAAGTATAGAGTAAGATATTGTCGTATCCACAAGGACTTGCTCGATACTTGTCTATCAACTAAAAAATATTATTTTAAGTTATGATTCAAAGGGTTGTTTGATTAGTGACATAGTTAATCAAATTTGTAATATAAAAGGAAAGCAGAGATGAGATTGAACTTCACACTTGATATCCGTACACACCTAATTCTAAATTTACATGAACTCGTTAATGATTATATGATAGAATAACCTCAAAATCACTAAAAACTAATATCTTAGCCAGTTAGAAACTTATCTAATAAAGCCCTATGCCTAGAACTTCAATTCATAAGATTAAGAAATATGACTTGTAAAGTCATGCCTCTATGTCTACTAATTTGTGCATGCAAGTTGAGTTAAAATGAAACACCTGAATTGTCTTAGTCGTCAATGTCTTGGTCTATACAAACACTTTAATAACAATACATCTACATCTAGCAACTACAATGATAAAATTAAGTTTTAAGAACCTTCAATCATACATCTATATCTAGTAGTCTATGACATTCAGTTTGAGAGTTATAATATCACAAAATTAGCACTATGTCTAGATACTAATAAGTAATATGCACGAGATGACGAATAATATAAATCTATGTCTAGAAAATATACTACTTGTTGAGTTATGCAAGTTTAGAATAGTGAAAGTAAGAAATTAAGCAACTTATTCAATAATTATACAAAAAGTTGATCAAATTTAAAGCAAGCATAAAATAAATACATAACTCAAATATAACCAAAACTTTATGGATTGATGGTGAATCAGTGTGTATACATCAAGCTCATGCTACATCTAATCCTAATAAGAGTTTTAACTACTCATGTTCACATGGTGTAAGTAAGATAAGGATAAAACACAACTCATGAGGTGGTAGAGCCACACACAAATAATTTTAGATTAACTCCTCTAATACTTACTCTTGGTTCCATGACTAAAATGAGTGAAACTACCATAGAAACTCAGAAAAGAAGTATTACTAATCAATATTACAAAATGTGTGTCCTTTGGCTTGAGTTGGAAGTCCTTAAATAGTGTCTGCATGCTGGTTTATGCGCTTAGCGCATCGCCTCCAGCTAGCTATTTGCGACCTTTCAATGTACCAATTTGCGTTGGCACACCTTAGTGCGCTCAGTGCACCACCTATTATGCTAAGCTAATCTTGGTGCAATGAGCATAGACGAAACAATGGCTAAATTTTCAAAAAATTTCATCACTATGCGCACAAAGTTTTCTATATTTTGACGATCCAACGAAGATCCATCAGTTAGGAACAACTTATCCATAATTCAGCTCGATCCAATGGTGAATGAATGTAGTATCACAATTTTACTCGGACTACTCATGGTTGAATCCTTATTTTTTTCCGGAACTTATCATTTTGCCATAATTCCTCTTGATTAAGCATGCAAGATACTCCAGATGTGAGACATGTCCATTTAAAAAAGTTTTAATCATGTATTAGTACAATTTCATTCATTTGAGTTAATTAAATAGTTAAAGTATCATAAAAAGAGTGTATAAAATATGATTAATTTGACACTTAACAACAATATTTCTTTTTTTTTCATGATAAGTGTTTTGCCCCTTCCAAAATTACCACCATTGTTACTTGTGTTTCCCCTTCCAGAAACTACTAAATCTTTAGATTTACATTGTTTGCGAGCATTTTCTTTTCTTGTAGCACAACCAAGGAAGACACGTTGATTAGTTAGGATGCACATCTATTGTACCATAATGAGTGTGATACACTCGTACCATCATTCTCTATTTGCAACCAAAAAGAGCCTCAAAAGGTGACATTTGCAAGGCACTATGGTAGCTGGTATTATAATGAAATTCAGCGCAAGGAAGAAAAGCAACCCATGAAGATGGTTTGTGTTGAGTGAAGGAACGAAGGTATTGTTCTAACCCACGGTTAACTACCTCGGTTTGGTCGTCAGTTTGGGGATGATAGGCACTGCTCATAGCTAGTTTGGTGCCACTAAGCTCAAACAACTTGCGCCAAAAAGTGCTAATGAAAACCGGGTCACGATCGGACACAATTGAATAGGGATACCCGTGGTGACGCACAACCAAAGACACAAATAACTCTGCTACTTTAGAAACGGTAAATGAGGTGGGAAGGGCACCGAATTGAGCTGTTTTTGATAAACGATCCACCACAACGAGGATAATAGTGGATCCGTGAGAGGAAGGGAGACTCGTTATGAAATCCATTGTCACATCCTCCCAAACCATTTCTGGAATCGGAAGGGGTTGAAGGAGTCCGACAGGAACCTGATTTGAGTACTTAATTTGTTTACAAGTAAGACACAAGACAACAAATATTTCCACCGCTTTACACATACCGGACCAGTAGAAATTGGCAGCAACACGAACCAAAGTACGCTTCACACCGGCATGGCCACCCCTTAGAGTATCATGAAACTCACTAATGATAGTATGACATAATGGAGATGTCGGGTTGAGCACATAATAACCGACATGTAAGAGGATCTCGTTGACGATAGTATACGGATACTGAAGCAATCCCTGAGCCTGTTATGCATGAAAAGTCTGATAAAAAGAATCAGTAACATTGTCTTTTTGAAATTGAGTAATAATACCATAGTAGGTGAGGACACTAATGCGCTGAGTGCGGGTGTGTGCTCGTAGTCTAGCTAGTCAGTAGGCACACGTGAAAGTGTGTCTGCCACCTTGTTAGAAGCCCCGGGTTTGTACTCGATGCGAAAATGGAACCCCAATAGTTTGCGCACATATGACTGCTGGTCTGGAGTTTGTATGACTTGGTGAAGCAATTCCTTGATGCTCTTATGATCAGTGCGGATGACAAAAAAATGGCCTAACAAATATTGTCTCCATTTAAGAATCGATTCGGTAATGGCATGTAGTTCCTTGATGTATACAAATGCGGCTCTTAATTTTGGTCCCAATTTCTTACTAATGAAGGTGAGGGGTGGCCCTCTCGCATTAAAATAGCTCCAATACCTACATTAGATGCGCCAATTTCAATCACAAAATCTTTAGAAAAATAAAGCAGACTAAGAACAGGTGTGGCAAGCATAGCTTGCTTGAGGGCAAGGAAGGCTCGTTGAGCAGCATCATTCCAAGAGAAGGCATCGTGCTTCAAAATATCAGTTAAAGGAGAAGCTATACTTGCATAGTGAGCAATAAATTTTCTGTAGTATCCAGTAAGGACTAAGAACCCCTGAAGTTGCTTAACAGTTACCAGTGTTGGCCACTTTTCCATTACTTCTAGCTTGGCTGGATCCGCATGGACACTATGAGAAGAAACAATATGTCCTAAGTAGTCAATGGGCTCTTGACAGAAGAGACGTTTGGATAATTTCACAAAAAACAATGAGTCTTCAAGGAAGGGAAAACCAATTGTAAGTGATGTAAGTGATCAGCAAGAGAGGTACTATATATGAGTATGTCATAAAAAAAACAATCACGAACCTCCGTAAGTATTGAGAGAACATTTGTTTCATAGTAGCTTGAAATGTGGACAATGCATTAGTAAGTCCAAATGGCATCACAAGAAATTCAAAAGGGCCCTCATGTGTGCGGAACGTCGTTTTATAAGTGTCACGAGGATGAACTCAAATTTGATGGTAACCTGCACGCAAGTCCAGTTTTGTAAAAATTCTTGCACCACCCAATTCATCCAAAAGTTCATCAATGGTGGGAATTGGAAATTTATCCTTAATCGTAACAAAATTTAATGCCAAATAATCCACACAAAAGTGCCATGTACCGTCTTTCTTTCTTACTAATAAGACGGGTGAATAAAATGGACTATGGCTAGGGACAATGATGCCTTGATCAAGCATATCTTGGACCAACTTCTCCATTTTAGCCTTTTGAAATTCAGGGTACCGATAAGGTCTCATATTGTCTGGCTTGGATCCTTCCACAAGATGGATGCGATGGTCAACAGTTCGGTGGGGAGGTAAGCCCGCAGGCGTGGCAAAAATGGACTAGAAACGATGGAATAGATAAGTAACTGGTATAGATAGGTTGGGTGAGAAAGTGAGGGATGATTCTGCAAGAAGGTCAGGTTCTTGGGGGAAGCCGTGATTGCAAAAATACTGGACACATCACTAGTGTGAACCAATGCCTGAAGCTGATGTAGTGACACCGATTTTGAGGCTAGAAAAGCATCACCCACTAAAGTAACTTGGGTCCCTTGCCACATGAATTCCATGGTGAGAGCTGAATAATCATGTGCCACTTTACTGAAAGATTGCAACCAAGGAAAGCCTAAAACAACATCTGGACCTTCAATGTCTAAGATAAAAAAATCCACTACAAAATTAATGCCCTATAAAAGAAGAGTAACAACTTGGCAGCAAAATTGGCAAACCAAGAAGGTGCCACAACCAGTTGCAACCTTTAAACGAGGGCATGACTTGATAGGTAACCCCAATCGTTCCACCAATGCAGGCTTGACAAAGTTGTGAGTGCTCCCGCTGTCAATAAGGATGGTGAAACTTTGGTGGTTATAAAGGCTTGAAACTCGCAGAGATCACGCTGGCTGGACAGTGAGTGAAGACTGGACATGTCACCAGAAACATCATCTATGTAGGTATCCTCTGATTCTGGTGGGGGTCATCTTCATCTTCTCCCATGAGAAGAAGCCCACGAGTTCGGCATCAGTAAGATGGGTTCCATTTCTCGTCACATTTGAAACAAAGGCCTTTTGAACGGCGATCCCGGAGTTCGGCAAAGGGTATGTTTCGAACGGGAAGGTTTGATTGTGGTGTAGGTAAGAGTGGTGGTAATAATGATGTAGTATTATTGGATGTGTTTTGAGGATTTGGATTGGGTCGATTTGTTTGATCGTGTTTAGGTTGGTTTTGGTTGGTAATGGAACTGGATTTGATATATGGGTCACGAGACCAAGGTTTTCCCATGGCCGGTGTGTCATCAAAACGAGCCTCATATGCCTTGGCCACGACAAAGGCTTCCATCAAAGTAACAGGGCGATTAAATAGCAATTCCCATCTTAGATAATTTTTCAGTCTCATAATGAAAAAAATTATAAGTAATGATTCAGAGATCCCTGTTACCTTATTCATCAAATCTTCGAACTGTGCTTGAAAGTCTACTACAAAGCCGGTTTGAGATAATTTGGATAATTCACCTTTAATGTCCTCGTACTAAGTTGGGCCAAAACGATGGTGAACAACAGCGATAAAAACTGCCCACAAAGACAACAAATTGTTCGGGTTGCCCATTGAAACCATGTAGCGACGCGTCCGTCAAGATGAAAAGCGATAATCTGAAGCCAGGACTCTTCTAGAGTTTCATGGAAGGTGAAGAAGGCTTCAATTTGGAAAATCCAATCTGAGAGATTTGAACCATCAAAACATGGTACACTGAATTTCAACGTACGCATTGCCGATCCGGCAATTCCATGTGCGACTTTGGAATCAACTTCCACTAGGTGTTGGTGAAGTGTGGAATGAACTTTCTCTGTGTGGGATTCGAGCAATTTGCGAAAATTTTCCATTTGTGCACCGATTTTGGATTGAAGGGTGTTCATAAGCTCTGTTGTGTCCATAATGAAAGCACCAATGATACACTCTGCTACAGAGTGTTCACAAGTTTTTGCATTCTTCGAGTGAGTGTGAACTCTTCAAGAAATAAAAGGAAGAAGAATGATGAAGTTCTTTTTTGGGAAGGAAAAGATTATCTGGATTATTATTCAACAAATGATTTGTTTACATCTTAACTATTTAAAGATATTGGATGCTAACAATCAGGCAAAAAGAAAGTAAACAAAATAGGAAATAAGCTAACAATTTGCAGCAGAAAAATTAGGAATTAGATTGCACCAATTCAGAATCTTCTAGACCTTTCTTCCACACACATAGTCCTTCATCCATGCTGGCTTCTTACTTACTCTTTTCTCTAATGTTGAGCCATCATCCTCTATCTCCTTATTGTTTTCATTGTGTGTAGTTGAGCTTCCATCATTCTCTATTTGATGTTTATCCACTCTCTGGTTTGTATCAGAGTGTCACTCTATGTGCCATGAAATTGTTATGGTTGAAAAAAAAAATATTTAAGTTATAATTTAATTATTAAGTATTTTTTTGACAAATCATATCATATGGCACAAGAAGTGGCACAAATTATGGGACAAAGATATACTCTCGATTAGTTGTGGTATAGGGTATATGAGCGTAATCTGTAATCTAACTCCATTATAAGATTCATTAAGATGCTTTTAAAACATTGACTTTATTGATCTTCTAACTTATACTTCTCAATGTTACTCAAAACATATCTTATACGATGCTGTTAGAATTTGTGAAACAACATATGCATATGTGATGTACATCACGTACACATCTTATAAGACATGTACACTTGCGTAAAAGTTTGAAATTATTAAGCTCATCTCATAATGAGTTCGGTGAAGTAGGAAGAAATAGAAAGCTCATTTAGCTTGAGTGATGTGATTTATTCTCCTTTGTCTGCAATTCGAAACCGATCTTATATTCTAAGAAATCACGATAATATATGCTCGCTAAGCTAAAAACAAAAGTCTACCTTGAATTGACATTGTAATTGTTCCATCAACAAACCATGACTTATTATTTAATTTGAAATCAATATCATTTTCATTTATGGTAACCATTGAAGTTATTTTCACCATTTAAAGGTGGTGAAACCAATATGAAAAATGTATTTTCTTAAATATGCAATTAATACATATAACCATGATTTTGTGCAACTATCATAATCCAATTGTGGATTTAGTTCTCCATTATCTAGAGATGCGGAATTAGAGTTAGAAGACATGATTTACTCAAACATCAGAGCTTCATTGAAGCTCTAGTACCAACCAAAGAAGAAGGAAACCAATCTTGTTTAAAAGGGGAAAAAGAAAGGAGGAAGTAAACACAAACTATATAGAGAACGAGTAACATAAAATAGAGAAGTAGAGAGTTTGTGAGAAATGATTTCCTTGAGGATAATTGAAGTATTTCTAAAGTAGTGAGAGAAAGTTAGTGAGAGGTGCTATGACAGGGTCTTCTCCAGCTTTTCGGGACACTCTCCTTGGGTGCAAAATCATGTTACATGGTGGTGCACCCCTCATACCTTGGAGTTTCCTTCCGTCTTTGGAAGATAGAGCTCAAAAACTCACGGCGCCTCCTTCTATCAAGAAACACCAATATATTGCTCAAGCTCTTAAACATACTTCTAATATTGTGGTCTCTCAACTTCCTCAGTCGTGCATCAAAGGGGATGTTGTTGCAATTAAGATCCTTGAAGCTGAGTATCAAGTGGGTCTCATGCGATGCAAGAGTCATCTTCATGGTAGACTCATTATGGCCAAGCGTGATCAACCTCTCAAGTTTGTAGATTTGAAAACCAAACTTTTAGCTCTATGGCGTATGGTGGGTAAATGAAGTATGGTATCCTTGGGTAGAGGATTCTATGAATTCTCATTCTCCTTTGTTGAGGACATGAGAAAGGTGTGCGCAGTTGGGTCTTAGAACTTAAAACATGGGCTTTTGAGGCTTTCCTTATGGACTCTTGACTTCAATCCGACATTGCAAAAGGTGACACATTCTCAGTATTGGATTAAAATCTCGAGTCTCCCCCAAGAATATTGGAGTCCAAGGATTATCTTCTTGATAGCTGGGGGGATTGGTACTCTTATTTCTCTTGATGAGGCCACTAATAATAGAACATTTGGGCACTTTGCTAGAGTTATGGTGGATATCAATCCCAAAAACACTCTCCCTAATCAAATTTTGGTGGAGAAGGAAGGATTTGTGTTCTTTGTGTCTAAAGAATTCGAAAATATCCTTGAGTTTTTCTTGGGTTGTCAATCTATTGGTCACTTGGTGTCGAATTGTAGAAGGTCTTCTAGAAATGAAGTGTTAGAGGAAATTCCTAGACCGTTTGCTAGGAAATAAAAGGTTTATGTTGAGAAACCACCTCCTATGGCTAGGGAGGATGACCTTGTGATAAATCTGGACATTGACAAAAATTTAGGAAAGACCATAGACGGTGTGGAAATGGTTCTGCTATCTCCAGAGCATAATCATTCAGAAAGCTCTTCATCTGAGGAGGAGGTTCCTAATACTATACTAGAGGTGCCTGAGGCACCGATGCTTCTTGAGGTGGTTGCTACTCCAATGAACCATCATAAGGACAATTTTATGATACAGCCAATTGTGAACATGCCAAATCCAATGGCTGCTAAGGATATGCAAATAGTAGGCAGGCTTTGGGATGATGTTGAGGTTGAGGAGGAGGTGGAGGTAGAAGGGACTTTCACGGAGGTGCTTTCCAAGTCCCAAAAGAAAAAGTTAAGGAAGAGAGGAAACAATGAGAGCATACATTACACCAAAAGGGGTGGGTATTTGAACATTGCCCAACGATTGTAATCTATTGGAATTGTAGAGGTTTAGGTAACCTAAAAACTAGGTTGGTTTTTAAAAATATCTGCCTAAAGAACAAGCCTGATTTAGTTTTTCTTTCTGAGCCTATGATTGATTTTGATGTTGTTAGCCCTTCCTTCTGGTAGCGTTTGGGTTTTAAGCTCTTTGGGGTGAATGGTAGAGGTAGTCTCAAGCCTAATTTATAGGGGTTGTGTAGACTAGATTTTAACCCAAGGGTGATGGATAGTTCCAATCAGCACACCACCCTCTTTTGGCAAATGGAAGGCAAGTCTGGTTTTCTTAGTGTTGTGTATGCTAAGAATAACTATATGCATAGAAGAAGTTTATGGTTTGAGCTCTTGCATCTGAAGAATAATAATCTTGGTGCTTGTTGTTGCATGTTATTTTAATGTGGTCCTAGGGGCTCATGAGTGTAGGGCTTCATCTCTCCCTCCTAGACTTCCTTCTGAGGAATTTAAGGATTTCACTGATGAGGCTAATCTTCTTCACCTGCTAACTAGTGGGGCTATTTTTACTTGGTCAAATAGAAGAAGTGGCCTAGCTCATACTGAAAAGAGGCTTGATAGGAGTCTCTGTAACCTGGAATGGTTGACTGATTGGACTCACACCTCTTGCTGCACTTTGCCTAGGAGCTCCTCTAACCATCATCCTTTGTTGTTGGCTTCCTCTATGGACTCTGTCCTAGAACCTCTTCTTTTAGATTCAACAAAATGTGGTTCACTCATCTTGGCCTCTCAAGATTGGTGGCCGGGGTATGGAGGAGGGGGTCATATGCTGCCATATGTTCATTCTATCTGAGAAACTAAAGTTGTTCAAGCATGAGCTAAAGATTTGGAATGTATCTATGTTTGGAGATATTCATCAAAGAGTAAAGACTACTATGGCTAAGGTGGACTATGTGTAGGAGCGTATGGATTCCTCTGGTATGGATGATGATCTTTTAGCTCAAGAGGATTTGGCTCAAAAGGAGCTTATGCATGCTCTTAATGTGGAAGAACATTTCTGGAAGGAAAAATCTAGGCTTAAGTGGTAGATTAATGGGGATAGGAACACTAGTTTCTTCCATAGGGTGACCAAGATTTTAGACAATCCTCTAAAGCTCTAACTATGCTGAGAGTTGGTGATTCAATTTTATCCAAGCAAGCAAATATGGCTTATCATGCTCTGGACTACTTTTCAGATTTGTATGCCTCTCCCAACAACACTAGCTCTAATTCTCTTATCCAATCTGTCATATCAGCTCTGGTTTCTTCAGAGGATAATGCCTTGCTCATTATGCCCCCCTTATGAAGGAATTGAGCATGTTGTTTTTGACATGAACGGGGAGGGTGCTCCTGGCCCTGATAGATTTGGTGGCTGCTTTTTTCAGAAGTGTTGGGATATAGTTGGTCATAATGTGTGCAAGGCCGTGTCTCAATTCTTTTCCCAAAGTTGGTTGATGCCTAATCTAAACTCAAACACTATTGTTTTAATTCCTAAGTATCCAAGGGCTGACAAGATTGAGGAATTCAAACCAATTGCTCTGGCTAACTTCAAGTCCAAGATCATGACAAAAGTGTTGGCTGATAGGCTTGCTGTTTTAGGTCCAAAAATTGTCTCCCACCAGTAGAGAGCCTTCATAAAGGACAGACAAATACATGAGTGCATTTGCTTAGCTTCAGAGGCAATCAACTTGTTGGACCACAAAACATTTAGGGGGAATCTAGCTATCAAACTAGACATTAAAAAGGCCTTTGATACTCTAGATTGGAGTTTCTTGCTTGACACTTTAAAGGCTTTTGGGTTCAATGACAAATTCTGCAACTGGATAAGGGTGATCTTCCACTCAGCAAAGCTTTCAATCAATGTGAATGGCCAGAATGTGGGTTTATTCAGTTTCAAGAGAGGGGTTAGAAAGGGAGATCCTCTTTCTCCCTGCTATTCTGTTTGGCTAAGGATGTGCTCAGTACGGGGATTTCTAAGCTCATGACTGAGGGAAGAATGAGTGTTATCTCTGGCCCTAGTGGTTTGCTAACCCCTAGTCACGTGCTATATGCTGATGACATCCTCATCTTCTGTAAAGGAAACAGAAGAGGTCTCTTAGCCTTGAAAGAGCTCATTCTTGATTATGGGAGTGCCTCTGGTCAGCAGGTGAACCTCAACAAATGCAAATTCTATTCTAATGCTAATTCTAGGAAAATCCCTTCCTTATCTGCTTCTCTTGGTTTTGAGACTGGTTCTTTGCCTTTTAATTATCTAGAGGTTCCTTTGTTTAGAAGGAAGCCTAGAAGAGTGCATCTTCAGCCCATTACAGACAAAATCACAAATAAACTTGCTTCTAGGAAGGGCTCTTGTCTCTCTTATGGGCAGAGTGGAGTTGGTGAGATCTGTGCGTTGGTGAGATCTGTGATCCAGAGCATGTTGGCCTATAGTTTCCATATCTACTCTTAGCCAGTTACTCTAATCAAATCCTTGGATAGTAGACTTAGGAATTTTATTTGGGCTGGATATATTAAAACCGGGAAGCTAGTCACTGTGGCTTGGCACAAGGTTTGCACCCCTACTAAATCTGGGGGTCTATGGCTGAGATCCATAAGCCAGATGAATCATGCTGCTCTGCTGAAATTGACTTAGGAGATCTTGTCCTCCAACCATGAATGGGCTGCTTTCTATAGGTCTAGGTTTGGTCAAGGTGCTACTCCTAGCCAGAGGTATTTCAAGTGTTCTATCTAGACTGGTATCAAAGCAAATTGGCACTCTGTGATTTCTAAGACTATGTGGCTGGTGAGGGATGGAGCAAAAGTTAGTTTCTGGAAGGATAACTAGCTAGGGGTTCCTCTGGTTGAGGTCATGAATATCCCTATGAAGTATCACTCTTCTCTAACAACTAAAGTAGCTGACTTTATTTACCTATCTCAATGGAGTATGCCTACTCCTATAGTGGATTTGTTCCCTCATGTTGCTGTGGACATCATTAATGTTAACATTTCCTCTACTCAGGACCAATTGGTTTGGAAAGAATCAACAGATGGGAATCTAACCCGTAAGGAAGCCTTTTCCAGCATTGTGTCTGCTCCTCCTCAAAAGGATTGGTTCAAATTGATCTGGTCTGACTCAATTCCTCCATCTATGTCCTTTACTACTTGGAGACTCCTTCATAGTAAGATGTCAACTAATGATAATTTGCAGCATATGGGTTTTCAACTAGCTTCTATGTGTAGCTTGTGTAACAAGTATCCTGAATCTGTAGAGCACTTATTCTTGGACTGCACTATAGCCTTTTCTCTCTGGAACTGGTTAGGCTCCCTTTTTGGCTTGGCATTTGACTTATCTTCCATTCAGTCTATTATGTCGGTGTGCAAGTTGCAATGGAGCCCTCAAGTGAGGGGTGTGCTATCTGCAGCAATCATCCACACCATAAATACAATCTAGTTTAGTAGAAACCAAGACAAGTTTCATGACAAGAAGCTCATTTTGCTTCAAGCAAAGTCTAAGGTTAAATTGGCCACCTCCCTATCTGGGAATAATTCTAGGTTGATGGCCAATCCCTCCATGCAGAATTTCATCATCCTCAAGAATTTTAGCATTGAGATTAATATAGTAAGGCTTTTGCCATCACTGAAGTAATATGGCTCTATCTGGAGGAGGGATGGATCAAAATTAATACACATGGGGCTGCAGATGGTGCTCCTGGTCATGCAGGTGGAGGTGGCATATATAGAGATTGGACTGGTGCTTTCAGGGGTTGCTTTGCTGATTATTTCAAATTTCAGGACTCCTTGTTTGTTGAATTAAACGCTGCCATCATGGCCATAGAGCTTGCTCATAAAAAAGGTTGGAGGTTGCTCTGGTTGGAGTATGACTCGACTTTGGTTGTGGACATTTTTAATGGCAAGGGGTTAGTCCCTTGGAAGTTAAAGACAAGGTGGAATGCTTGTAAGGATATAATTCACTCATGAACTTTAGGGCCTTTCACACATTTAGAGAGGATAATCATTATGCAGATAAATTGACAACAAAGGGAGTCACCAATGGGGGCTTTACTTGGAGAAATAATTCCTCATTTCATATTTGAGGATTTTGATGTTAATAGGATAGGCTTTCCTAACTATAGGTTCACAAAATGTTAACTTATTTTCTCTTCTAATCTTTTCCTAATTAATATAGTGTGTGCAGTTGTATCTTGCCCTTAAAAAAAGAAATGATTTCCTTGATTAATTTGAATATATGAAGTTACAATTTATTCAAAACATTCAATAATTGCCTATAACAAAATTGTAACAAACTTTCCCACCTAATCTTTAGTACATACAATGAGTTAAAGCTAGCAGACTTGCCCACCATTCAGAATGGACTCGTCCAATACATTTAAGTGATCTGGACTCATCTAATACACGCTTACTTGATTTAGCTTGGAGCATCCAATACTAGACTAGTCCAATATGATTAATATATTTTATAAGTAAAGATGAAATAATAGGAGCACATGACCCTCAAATAAATGATCAACTTGACCAACCGAGTTACATGAAAGCAAACAGTTAATACATATTCATGGATGAATACACAATAGTGGAAGTTATCTACTTCATTATTATACTTGCGTTTCACCTGGGATGTATATTATATTCTTATTTGAAAAATGAAATCAGAGTTTACATTTTGGGTGGTTTGGACTTTGTAGTGCTGGACACCATTCATTAACCAACTATTCCACTACATTATAATAAACAGAAATAAATCTCATGCATTATAATAAATTGGCACGGTTAACATGTGCATTTCCTCGACCATCATTCATCAGGCCATGTGGTCAACGAGTTCAGTTTGTTTATTATTATGGGTTCAACAAGCATTGACTTTTACGTCTGCAAGTGCGAACAACAATTTTGTTAATTTAAAGAATTTTGTTGACCATTGTTAAGTAACCAAATATACTGAGTCTTTAGGAAACTGATATTACTTCAATTTCAAATCATGTCAAGATTCACTTTGGATTTTAGGTTACTTAAAAATTGCCCTAGAAGCAATGATTAAAACAATAATTTTTAACGTAATATTTTGTATCCAAAACCATTGCATTTAAATTTTATTCGATACTTTTTTTGTATGTATTAGGAGTGATTTATTGACATTAATTAGAGATTAATCTATTTCAAGACGTATAAATTATCAAATAGTTTTTTGGTATGCCAAATGGTGTTTCTTGTCAGCAAGTGGAGAATAATTGAATATAAGACGCATAAATCATCAACGTAAATTTTGCTTTTGTAAAGTTTTTCTTTACTTATAATGGAAATCAAAACACTCACATGTATCAATGATGATTAACTATACTACATTCAACCAATATTGTGAAATTCGAGCCGGACATCAAATAGGGAGAGATCCTATATTAGGATTAACTGGTTTAAACGGTTAAACTGTCTGATCGGACCGGATGATTTCATATATAATTTATCATTTTTATCTATAAATATATACTTATATATAAATACACATTTATATAATTAATAATTATGTATAACTATATTGAAATAATATATTTCTATATTTTTTTAGCCTGGAGTAAAACAAAACATTAGAGAAGTGTTCTATTTTTTAAAATTTTAAGTGAACTGTCTGGTTCACTTCCCGGGTTATTCCAGTTCAATCAGGTTTAACTTGGTCAGACAAAAAAATTTCCGGTTAAAAGCGGTTCAAACCCTCATTATTATCGGTTAAGACTACGAACTAGAGTCCTTTACAAATCCGGTCAAAGAAAATTTGTGTCTTTGATAAGTGCCAAACATACCTAAAAATAATACACTTTTATGGCACTTATCTTAAGCATAATTGAGAAAAACCAACTTAAAACAATACTTTTTGTATAAAATATCACAATTTGGTATATTTGTGTTTGTATTGCCTTTTTATGTATTTTGTAGGAAATAAAATGAAGAAAAGAAGAGAAAAGATTCATGGTCAAAAGGCAACAAAAGTCAAGAAAATCAAGGTGCTCAACCAGGCAGCTGAGTGGACCTGCTTAGCCGCTCAGCGTAGCACCAGACTAGGCTGGCACGGTCAGAAATATGCTTGACACATTCAGACACGAGCTTGGCACAAGACCAAGCTGTTGAACAAGCTGCTCAGCGGAGAACTAGACTCCTGGCCAGATCAGCAAGCACCAAGCCACGTCTCAGTCAACACGGTTAGAAGCTGCTGAACAAGCAGCTCAGCGGTGAAGCAGGTATGATGGGCGATGCTTACCAGACTTGACTTAACCATCAAGCAAACCATGAAGTCATCCATGACTTCACCTCAAGTAGCCCACCATAGGCTTTTCAGAAGTAGCTCACAATAGCTGGTCTCATAGCCGCCCACAACTAGCTTTGATGAGTCATGCACAAGGAGGTGACTAAGCTACTTGGTCAAGGGACTAAACCCATGCTGAAGGGTTTGGTCAGCTGCTGAGCGGTCCAGCTCAGCAGCTCAGCAGTCTAGCATGAGGCCTAGAAATATGAGGCCAATTCCTTCGAGCAAAACATATTGGAATACACCATTTCTTCATAAATTCCTCTAACAAACACTTCAAGACCAGAATTCTCTCATCTTGGAATTCTTTCTTCATTTCTTAGTTTAGAATTTTCATTTTCAAGTAAGTTTTTGTACTTTTTAGTTAGAATTCA
>NC_032028.1:9754193-9772431 GCF_001865875.1 Lupinus angustifolius | reverse complement strand
TTCTTGAAACCATTATACCGGCGTTGGAATTTATTTCAACAAAGCCGAGACGGGGCAAAGAAGGAATGATTTATTCACATGATTATTAAGAAAGTAAGTTGTAACTGGAATATTCTTGAAACCATTATACCCGCGTTGGAATTTATTTCAACAAAGCCGAGATGGCGAACAAAGAATAAAACCGAGTTCTCTTACTTACAAAAGGAACATAACGAAAATGAGAGTAATAACCTCTCAACAAATTAGCACTGTTATCAGAACGATTTGTTGAGAGGGATAAACTCACAACTAAAATAAACACACCGGAACGCTTTCAACAACTACATGGTCCAGTCCAATTATCACAATACTGATTTCAACTCAATCTAAAAAAATTAATAACTAATATCTCTTACTTGTTCAATGTACACTTTTGTTTAATTAGATGAAGATTAATCCATCGAAATTAATGGAGAAAATTATTGTCAAATTCTTAATTATCATTGCTCCATGAAAATAATATTTCTTTTAGCAAAAAAAAAAACATTGTTGGAATTGATGTTCTTGCAATGCTAACGTGCGGTAAAAAATACACCATGTGTCATGCTTTCTCAATGTGTTGCACTAGAAAATGACATTCTTTCGTCTTATATATTAGCAATACAATCCTGTACTTGCTAGAAACATATACTAATTTACTAATACAATATAATTATTAAATGTATGAGTTAAATAAATAATAGTTATGTAAGTCAAAATAGTTACAATACAGAGACATAAAATAATTATAAATTAATAATTTTAAGTGATAAATCTTAACGATATAATCAAATGTACATTTTCGTTTAATTAGATGAGGATTAATCCATCAAAATTTATGGAGAAAATTATTGTAAAATTCTCAATTATTATTGCTCCATGAAAATAATAGTTTATTTTAGCAAAAAAAAATGGTGTTAGAATTGATGTTCTTGCAATGCTAACGGGTAAAAAATACACCATGTGTCATGCTTTATCAATGTGTTGCACTAGAAAATGAAGACATTCTTTCGTCTTATACAAGACCACACCTACCAGAAAATTAATGCACATTATGCTCCAGTCACTATATTGTTTGGAAAAAGACACCTATGTACCTATAAGAGATAGATAATATTTTTTCCTCCACTTTTTCAGAATAATTATAAGTAAATGAAGAGCGGTCAAATGCACCATAGGCTTATGTTAAATTTAATACATTCATATATGCCAAAGTCTCTCAACCTGATGTGCCAAGACATAGTGCTGGTGTGCCAAGCTCGGTCAGGATGTGCCAAAATGCCACGCCAAAACTCACCAGTCTCGGTTACACTATCATACTAAGATTCGTTAAGCTCAATCAGATTGTCGTACCAAGACTCGCTTTGCTCGGTCAGAATGTTGTGCCAAGTCTTGGACACGATGCACCAAGTTGAGGACAATTGTGATAACATTCCTCGGCCAACTCGCATGATATGTCCAAGCCAAAGTTGTGCCATCAGCATCAGCAATGGTGTGCCACAGCTTGATTGCCTTGGTCAGTCACCAGGCCAACCTGGGTCAATTGATCGTACCGAAGCTTGAGCCAGTGTGCCATTTGTGGCACATATCACTACAAAAAATATCCTGTTAGCCATGGTTAAAACCGTGGCAACTATACCATAAAACAGTAGCAAAATACAGAAGTCATGGTCTCCTTTACCCTAGCAATTTTTGGCGTTGCAAAAATTTAGCCACAGTTAATCTATGATTTAGTTGCAGCTAGAAGAAGTTTGGTAACATTTCTTTAACCATGGTTCTAACCGTGGCTAATGTGAACCATACTCGTGGCTAATGTGAACCATATTTGTGGCTAGCTTAAGAAATGTATCTGGTGTCATGGTGTCAAGGAAGAGAGTAGGGTCCAGATTCATTGGCATAGTAGTATGCTAGCTTAAGATATGTATATGGTGTCAAGGAAGAGAGTGGTGGAAAAATATATTGCTTGAGCCTAATAAAATTTCAATCTAACTGATAAAGCATAGTGACACAGACATGAACATAGAATCCTATAAACAACAAGTTTATTACCTTAGAGAAATCCATTACCCTTACCAAAGCAAACAACATCTAAAAGGTACTTAAATCATCACAAACACAACCGATTCTCAATAAATATTTGATTTGCAAAGGAGATAATAATGGAAAAATATATTGAAAGCAAATAATAGACTCAATGATAGCTAATTCTTTAAAACCAGAACAATCTCACATTCTAAGATAAACATCAAAATCATACCTCAAAGAATTCCTTCTAACCTCCACCTAAAAATACTCAAGAATCACCAAAGTAGTATCAAACATAATATGACATATGTGAAAATTATTTCCCTTAAATAGAGATTAACAAAAAAACTCACAGGTTAGGGATTTCTACATACTTTTGAAATCGATAGAATATTTATAAAAAAAATGAAATTAGAGAATTATGATTAATGATTATATTACAAGAATCATGAAATTAGGGATTTCTCTTCAAAATTGAAGAGAATCTAACCTCATCAGAGGCTTCATTTTGAGTTAAAGTTGAACAATGGTGGGGGATAAATCTTATAGAAGGACAAAGCTCACAGTTACAATGATGATGGAGCTCACAGTGATGCCGATGATGGAGCTCACATTGCCGCCGATGATGAAGCTCACAACGACAATGATGATGAAGCTCACAGCGACGGTGTTAAAACAGTTGAGTGGTTAGTTAGTTTGTTTAGGATAGTTAGTTTTTCTATCCTTTATACAAAGGATTCAATGTAATTTTGCTTTTCGATCTCTTCAATATTCAATGAATAATATTCTCTTTTTTCATCTTTCTTGTTTCATCAAGAAGATTCAAGCATGTCTCCTACCATTTTAACATGGTATCAGAGCGACGTAATTATGTTTCCGTTGTTTATCCATCAATCCCTTATCCTATCTTCTTGTGCATTTTTATGCCTACATCATGGCAAAAGTTCTTAGTGAAGAAAAGATTCTTGAGATCAAAGAAGCTTTTGGCTTATTTGATAATGATGGAGATGGATGCATTCAAGCCAAACATTTGTGATGAGTATTGCAGTTCCGATTAATTTCCACCAAGAAGAATTAAGCTGCTCCAACAACTGTCCAGTCATAGAGTCAATTTCCTTCTTGTTCTCATTATCCAACATTATCAATGCACCCTTTACATCTGCGAGCAATTTGCAGATACACATTGTTTGGAGTCACTTTATACTCAATAAGGAAAGACTTGGAAGATATTCAGCTTAAGACAAGTGTAGCAGCAATATTGATGTTATTGTTGTTAATGCTTTTAATTGCTGGTGGGTTAGTGCTACTGCAAAATTGTTGGTCTAGAATGGAAGATTAAGTGTGAAGTGGAACAACCTTCGACTGGTTCTATCTTGCATTGAGTGCTAATAATTACTTTTCAAGAAACAATAATGAGTTTCTTGATTCTGAATCTTTGGTGTAGTAGCTATGATTTGATTTCAAATTTTTTCTCTTTCTTTATCAACTAACCCCAAGTACCATTTGTCTATAGTACTCTATTTTCTTTACCCCTCTCTCTCATTAAACACATAATATTGTTAAAGTGTGTACTTTTACTTCTTTGAAGCAACATATTGGGATCAAGATTAAGGTCCACTTTATTTTCCCTCTTTCATCCATTATAGTTGATTTGGTTGGTTAGGCTTCTGTCAAAATATATGGTTAAGCTTTGGATGAAGTTGCTTCTGCCTATGGTGGTTAAGTGTCAGTGTTGCTTCATATTCAGATTTCAAGACTGGGAGATGAAGATTCACTCACCAGTACGAGGGAATATTAGGGTATATCATTTTGTTCAACACAATTATTTCAAGCTTGGAATGGTTAATATATTCCAGCTTGTGGGGGAATGTTAAAGCAATTGAGTGGTTAGTTAGTTTGGTTAGGATAGTTACTTTTTATATCCTTTACACAAAGGATTCAATGTAATTTTGCTTTTCAATCTATTCAATATTCAATGAATAATATTCTCAATTTTCATCTTTCTTGTTTCATCAAGAAGATTCAAGCATGTTTCCTATCATTTTAACAGACGACGATGATGGTGCTCACGATGACACAGAATGGTGATGATGATGTCGCTTGGCGGTGGAGAGAGGAAGAGAAGCGGACAAGGGAGAAGGGGAGAGCGAGCTAGATAGAAAGAGAATCGAATGAGGGAGAGTGGGAGTGAACGAGAGAGATAGAGGGAAAGTGGAAAAATGAGAAATGTATTGTGAAAATGAAAATTGCTTCAAGTGGGTATCGAACCACACAGCTTAAGTTAAAGGGTCTAATTTTCTATTTTACTATTATTTTAACTACGGATTAAAAACATGGCAAATGCAATGTGGCTAGTCCACATATTTTTGGTAGTGTATATACATGTCGGATGGGAAGCTAGTGTTTGCTTCAACAAAAAGCAACATTTTTTTACAAAATAATTATATCATTGTATTATAATTTCTTTTACTATCATATAGTTAAAGTAGTTAAAAGATAGTTATTCTTTTGCATTTCAGTTTGTATTTTTGGTGAATCAATAAAATTACAAGAAGTTCATATTCTTTCTTATCTATGAAAGTGAAGAATTCATAATCATCCATGGGAGGTTTCGTTTTAAGATGGTATCAAAGCATAATTTAATGCTCTGTTGCGGATAAGATCATTCCTATTTTTTTTACCTTCTTCCAAACCAAGCCTCCTAGTTTTTCCTTTTACAATGTCCAATAGGGTCACCATCCTCAATCTAATTGCAGACCCTTCTAGTCCATATTATATGCATCTCGATGAGAATCCAGGTGCAGTGTTAGTTTGCCCTCAATTAAAAGGGATGAATTATCATTCCTAGTCCAAGAGAATGACGATGGCTCTAAAATCCAGTAACAAGTTACAGTTCATAGATGGTTCCCTTCTAAGACCAGATATCAATGACCCCGCTTTTGGAAACATCTCTTGAAGTCTAGAAGAATCTAAAAGGAAGGTATTACCAAGGTATGTTTTTCGAATTTGTGATCTTCAAGAAGAAATCGATAAAGCAAAACAAGGAAATCAATTTGTAAGTTCTTACTTTACCCACTTAAAAGGTTTGTGGCAAGAATTGAACAATATTAGACACATACCTTCATGTTCTTGTCTCACTCAATGCAATTCTAATGTAGTTATTATAGTTAGATCTAATAGGGAAAATGATTCTGTGATTAGATTCCTAAAAGGTCTCAATGAACAATACTCAACTATTAAGTCACAAATTATGCTTATGAATCCATTTCCCACTTTAAATAAGGTCTTTTCCCTATTATAGTTCAACAAGAAAGACAAATAAATTTGTCTCTCCCCTTGGATGAGACCAAGATTCTAGCTAGCATCACTAATGACAAATCAAGTAGAGGAAGATTAATGTGAGGAGATTTTAGAGATTTTAACAACCCTAGAACAGGGATAGGGTCTAATTTTAATAATGGAAGAGGAAAGAACCCCTCCAATTCAAAGGCTTGCTCTTTCTGCAACATGATTGGTCACACTGTTGACACTTATTACAAGAAGCATGGGTTCCCCACTCATTACAAGAAAAACAATAGTCTAAATAATATCTTTGGTTCAAGTGAGGATGAAAGTCAAAACATTGAAGAGAACATAGGAGGCTTCACTCCAAATCAGTAGAAGGCCATCTTAGACATTCTTAAGGATCATGCAAATCATTATCAAGTTACCAACCAAATCACTAATGTATATACCTCAAGTCTAGGAAATCCTAAAATTATGGACGATCTTGTTAAACCTAAATATTGTGTTCTAGATACAGGAGCAACAAATCATGTTTCCTTCTCCTTATCATAATTCTAATCTTTCAAGAGGAGTAACCATATTCAGATAAGATTGCCTAATGAGAGTAAAGTCATAAGCAACACTGCTAGAACTGTTATTTTCTGTATGGATCTATGCTTGAGTAATATCCTTTATATACCTAAATTCACTTTGAATCTCAAATCAGTATCCAAACTAACAAATGCCCTTAACTATAAGCTAGCTTTCAACAACACCAAATGTGTGATGTAGGAGAAATCCACATTAAGGCTGGTTGGTGGAGTTGAGGCTAGAAGATGTCTATTGTGACATATTGCATAAGATATTGTGATATTGCCATTATGCAAAGCAAACAAATATCCCCTTTTAGGATAGTATGACAAGGCCTGTCTATAACTTTGACCTCATTCACATTGATATTTGAGAACCTATATCTATACCCTACATCCTAGGAGATAGATATTTTCTTAATATGGTGGATAACAAGTCAAGACACACTTGGTTATTCTTTTTGAAAGCCAAATCAGAAGCTTAATTGTTAATTAGATCTTTTGTTAATATTGTAGAAACTCAATTTGGTACAAAAGTATAGAGCATTAGATCTGATGACGAGTCTGAGTTTAAGATAGTTGATTTCTACAAATCAAAAAGGATTACTCGTCAAACTAGTTGTATTGAAACCTCTCAACAAAATGGAATTATTGAGAGGAAGCATCAACACATCCTTTGAATAACCTGAACACTAATGTATCAATCTTCTTTGCCCAAATGTTCCTCGAATTATGGATTAGCTCATGTTGTTTGTATCATTAATAGGAAGCCCCCCATCTATCTTAATTACAAATCCCCTGATCAAGTTCTTTATAATCATGTTCTAATTTTCTAAATCTCAAAATCTTTGGATGCTTTTGTTTTGCATATACTCTAACCAATAATAGGAAGAAACTTGATCCAAGAGTAAGAAAATATGTTTTTCTTGAGTTCAAACATGGAACAAAGGGATATATAATGTTTGATAGTATAAATAAGGAAAATTTTCTATGTAGAAATTTAAGTTTTTATGAAAATATTTTTCCTTTTGCTAATTCTAAAAATTTGATTGAATAAGGTATTGATATGTCTCTTCCTACATGCTCCTCCAACCCTAGAGATCATTATCTTAATGAGAATCTTAGTTCCATCTCTAATCATTCCATAAGAATACAAATGAGGCACGAAGATTTGCACCCTGTTTCTTCTGATTTGTGTATGAATTCTTATGATTTGCATGAACATGATAACTCACACACTGACTCCATTAACACCTCTAATAAGAACTTGAGAAGATTTACTAGAGATAGAAATCCACCATATTATTACAAGGACTATTATTGTTCTTTAGGGGCTTATATTCTCTACATTGATAACAAATCCATCTATTTATGATTTATATTTTATGATAATAATAATAGTAGTAGTAGTGCTTTTTCCTTTTATGGATAAACAATGCTTCTTAGAATTTTAACTTTCAGTTGATGCACGATATAAAAAAACAAAAAATCGTGGAACCGAACTAAATCATTCATGAGTAGTTTGATTTGTTTTAAACAATAAAATTTACGGTTAATTGATGAACTGAACCATGTCTTCGTCTTTGGTTTAATTATTGAATTGCACCAAAAAATGAATTGTATCTAACTTTTTTACACTCCTATGGACAGGAGGCCCCTATCACTGATGCAGTCCAAAAATAAGTTGATTTTATTATTTAGGTAAGTTGCCAAAAAAAACTTGTGCTACAAACTTTAAACATATTTTTTTTAAAATAAGCAAAAATTACAAACTTAATGTATACTATGCAAACACTAAATGATATAATATGAAGTAGGTGTATCATTTAGTTTCAATTAGTAGAAGTGAGTTTTGATTTTAGTTAAATTATTTATACAACAATATAAAAGTAGAACCTACCCAATTGAAAGATGCAAATAATTGAATTTCTATAATTTTTTAATCCCAACTTTGCACTCCTTAATAACTATCACATACCCCTTATTTAAATTTGCTTTTGGTAACTTATTTCCATTTTTACCATATATATTATATTAAAGATTATCCTTTTTACTGAAAAAAAGTAAAAAAGGGCCTTGTAATTATATAATGTAGTTTCCATATTCCACTTTCGCCCTCAACAACAAAAAAAGAAACAGTAAGCAAGATAAACATTATTCTTTTGTGGATAAACAGTATGGTCGGACTAGATGTCCGGGTATGAGATCTTGAGTATCCGGGTTGAAGCTCTTCAGGAATCTGGATGAATGTGACTTGGACCGGCCAATGGAGGTATCTGAAAAGGTTCTTCGACGATCAAGTCAGTAAGACTGTAGAGGTAATGTCCGGAAGTAATAAATGAGATATGAGAAGTAAGTAGAGAATAATAATAACGAGTGTTGAGAGATTCTATGATAATGAGTCAGTGATACTTCATGTTCGAGATGATTCCTATTTATAGTGGTTAAGATGAGTGGCATAGTTTTGGAGAATACTGTTGATATGGCCGACCATTCTGACCTGTCAGGTGTTATTTTTTCATTAAATGTTATTTGACCGGTTACGTATATGACCACCCGAATTGGTTAGGACGTCCAAAACTAGGATGTAACAAACATATATACATAAATAACTGGTGAATGCTAAAATTCAAATTGAGAATATACGTAAGTATTATTAACGACTAATGAATGTCTAATCCAAAATTTATAATTAGTATAGTGATGTTGATGGAAGAGCTCCAGATTTTGGAGCAATCTTTATGTGGAATAATGTCACAAAAAGAGAATGTTTCTAGAAGAGACTATCGTCAGTTAAAATCAAGTTTGTAAAACAAGTTAAGTCCTTAAGTGGAATTATTGGTCACTTGCAGTTTTAGTTTAAGCATAGAATTCAACATTACACGAAGAGAAGAAGCAAAATATCTCATTTATCTAACTCTTTCTCTCTGGTAAGCAAGTTCTTTCGAATGGAAATATTCTCTGTTTTTTATAAATAAATTTTGTGTTTGATTTTATGTTTTTCATTTTTGAGTTAACTTTTGATTCTTTTAGTTTGTTTTTCTTCACACACAAATAATAAGAATGTGAGTTGAGAGTGAACATGCTAATAATTACAATATCAAAAAAATATAAGTTTTCAAAACTTGAAAAAGAATATTTATTCTTTATTAAAATAAGAATATGACAATTAATTAAAACAGTAATATAAAAGTTTAATAAAATACATTTTTAAATCTCAATAAAAGATATCAACAAATGGTTGGTCTAGTTGTATAAGATCATGTTGATCATTAAGATGACCAAAAAGTTCAAAAAATCGATTCTTATGAGCGATATTTATTGAGAGAGGTAATCACGAACCTCAAAATGAATTTATTCATTACCCATACAATGAAGGATATTCTTAATAATACCAAAAAAATATCAATAAAAAGATACTGGTGATTAAAAACTAATCGTATTTTAAATGACACGGTAAACATGTGCATTAATATAGAAGGATGACTAAATAATTATGTGATCCATATTAGGTCTTCTAGACAAATTAATAATTTTAATATTTCCATTAAATCTAAGAATTTTTCATATTATTATTAAGTTATCCATTATTTATATTTAACTATGATTCACTGCTAATATAACTAATATAAATAAATGGTAAATAATATATTTGTTCTCCATACATATTTACATTGATATCTCATAATTAATAATAAATGTGTCTAATATCATTCATCATGAATCACAATAATTCTTCAAAACGTTGTGTGGATGACAATTTTTCATAAGTTTAATATTTGTTGGTTGCTCCCACCTCTGGAGTACTATTAATGCTATTAATTATTATATATTAATGGTGCTTGAGTAAAGAAATCACAGTCCATTCACTTAGCATTAAAATTGTGATTTCTTACGCCAGATTTCATATTCTTCCGCGTATCTTTCTTTTATAAATCCTGTTCTGCGTGAAACATGTGAACAAATTTTCCAACGACAAAAGAAACGTAATATCTTTTTAATGACAAGTATTCGCCATAAGAGGGAAATCTGGTAGCCCTAATCATCTCTAATAATAAATAACATACTTCATTTAATTTCTCATTAATTATCATACTAATACATTTAAATAATTGAAAAAACATCATTTTACTAGTACATAGAGATAGAAAAATCTGACATTAGTGAATCCATTAGTGGATCTTAAATTAAGGATGCCATTGTATTTTATAATAGATTACAGAAAATGAGATAATAAAAAATGTAGTTTCTTTTTAAAAGTGTGATGTTTTATGTTTATTCAAAGAATTAACTTAAACATGATTTTTTTTTTATCACCAAAGGAAAGACAATCGACCATTAGGAATACAATAAAACAGATCAACACACCAACCAGAGAAAGCTACAAACCTATTATCAGTTGCAGAAGAAAACTACTATACATGATTGAATGCAGTGACGAGTCTACGACCCGGAGCATGATGAACAATATATATTAAAAACTAAAATAATAAATATCATCATATATAAAAAGATGAAAATATTTATGTTTAAATCCCAAATTTTAAATATAGTTCATCAAATAAATTATGCACTTCATAGTTGATTCATATGTTGACTTCATCAACTTATTGTTCATGTTGTTGAATATTTATCGCTCAATATTACTCATCAGATTCATTCATGCATCTTCCATTCGATTATCTTGACAGTCTTATAATTAAAAATAAACAATTAAATTACTTGTAGAAATGGTGAAACAAATTTGGCAAGGAGATAATATATAATAAAATAAAGTAAAATAGAAATAATAAAATTACAAATTACTAACAGTCAAATAGTAAATAGAAACAATAAAGCAAACAAAGAATAAAGATAATGAATAGTGTTTGAAGACAATGAAATGAAAACAATATTAAAGATATAATGGACACGATGAAATGATATTAATGAAAGAAACAAAGAATAAAAGCAAACAATGTTTGAAGGCAATAAGTAAAAATAATGAAATTCAAATAGTGTTAAACATATAATAAAAAAATGAAATGTAGAATAGAAAAAACAAAATAGAAAACAATAAAAGACCATATGAAAAACCAATCGGCTACAAAGTGAAACAGTCTTTGAAGTGTTGTTCAAACTAATAATTTCTAATGTATGCTGACCTTTCTTCTTCTTAGCAGATTTTTCTATCTTGGTAGTTTTTTTGTGTGTGTGGGTTTCTCATTGTGAACCTAAAGAGTTGTAGGTGATATGATTTTTTTTAAAAAGTCTGGGGTGTGCATTTGCACACCATCAATAGTATATGGCACTGTTCGTGAATGAATGAGATATATATGTATAACTATTGTTTTTAGAATAAATTATTATATTATCTATAATTAAATTGGGTATTCTAAATGTGATGAAGAAACTCAACTTTATGTAAAAGTCAATGAGTTAAATAATATATAAGTGGATGAACTCTTAGAGCTAATGTTTTAAGGTTTTAGGTCAAAGATGTAATGTCGATACCACTTATATGTTTCTTTCACTTAGCGTATAGAATAATGTTATAACTCATTGTGTAAAACTCCCAACAATTAGTATCAGATTCAATGATTTAACGACTAAACCGAGTATTTAAACCAACAAGTGGCTGATAGATCCATGTGAGATTATTGTGTTGAAAGTCTTCCTGACAAGAGATGTCAAGACGTTGTGTTTCATTGATGATAAGTCAACGACAATGTGCAAGTAGAGAGAGAGTTCAACTCTAGTGTATCTCATACTCATAGTGGAGTAATTCGGACTTGAGGGATAGGTGTTGTGTATTTCAAATGTGAATAAAAAAGTCTTACATTATATAAAAGTAGATGAGTTAAAAATTATATAAGTGAATAAACTCATAGATCTATGAATTTACTATTAAAAATTTTGGTGTGGTCATAAAATGAGATAAAAATAGTTGAGTTACTGTTTGTTTGAAAAGTCAATTTTTGCGTGTAAACGGGAATTGGAAATGAGTATATGGCACTAGGTGGGGTTCAATATTAATTAAACTTGAATGTAAACAACGTGTACAGTCTAACCTACTACTTTTGAATTTTGATATTCTTCTCCATCATTTTTACTTTCTTTTTTAATTCAAATGTGCCATTGACTTAGCTGGTCATTGAAAATTAGCAATAATGTCTTAATATGAACATAACCACGATGCAAATACATTGTTTAAGAAACCATACCCATATTCACATCAGTAACCAAGTCTATATATACATTAACACTTGCATGGACAGAGATATAATACCAAGAGAGCACACACAGATTTACATAACTTAATTGTTATATTTACATAGGCATAGGTTCTATTATTGCTGTTCAACTTACAGAACACAAATAAAGAACATAGTTGTAGCTAACTCACATGGCAGAACAACAAGATAGAACCATGAAGAGAATACTTTTGATTATAAACTGTATCTTGCTAGCCATTGGTGTCACCGGTGGTCCACTCATAATTCGTCTGTATTTCATCCATGGTGGCAATCGTGTTTGGCTATCTAGCTTTCTTCAAGTTGCTGGATTTCCAATCATTTTGATTCCTCTATTCTTCTCATACATGATTCGTCGTCGTCAAGTAAATACTAATGTTGATAGCCCAAAATTAAAGATTGTCACTATGAAGCTACCATTGTTTCTTTTCTCCACCATCATTGGTGTTATCACTGGCCTCGACGGTTACCTCTATTCTTATGGAGTGTCTCGTCTTCCTGTGTCCACTGCTGCTCTTATAGTTGCCTCCCAACTCGCATTCACAGCTATCTTTGCTTTCTTCATGGTGAAGCAAAAGTTCACAGCATATTCGGTGAATGCTGTGGTTTTGCTAACCCTTGGAGCGGGGATTTTGGCTCTCCATACCAATGGAGATCGCCCAATTGGTGAGTCTTCTAAGACATATGTAATGGGTTTTGTATTGACATTACTAGCTGCAGTTTTGTATGGGTTTATTTTGCCCTTGGTGGAGTTGTCCTACAGCAAAGGCAGACAAGCTATCACTTACACACTTGTATTGGAGATTCAGCTAGTTATGTGTTTCTTTGCTTCTTTATTCAGCCTTGTTGGGATGATTGTAAACAATGACTTTCAGGTTTTTCCCTCTTTGCCTTTTTATTTCTTTTGGTATTAATGTTATAAGAATGATAACAAGTCTTTTAAGAAATTTGTTTAATGATTCAATAAAAACAGGAAGTTTGCATTAGCATGTTGCATATTAATTAGTATATATCTTAAAGTTAATTGCTACTCATTTTATCATCAAACTGTAAATGATAATATGTTTGCATTAGAAAAATTATTTTTGTTGTTATTATCATTGACACTATCAATTAATCAATTAACAATAAATGATAATAAGTTTGTAATGTTATATTTTTCTTCAAAAATCATTAAATATAATTATTCCAAGATATATGAAAATTAATTGAAAATGTTTTATAATAAAGATGGAGAGAAACTAATAAACAATATTTCTCAAACACTTATTATAAATATGTTTAATTGTATTAAGAGTTTTAATCTTTAGTTGAAAGACATTTTGAAACTAATTATTGTGATTCACTGGTTTCTAAATTTGCAGTTAATTTCAACAGAAGCAAAGCATTATGGGCTAGGAGAAGCTACTTATTACGTTGTGTTAGTAGTGACTACTATAGTATGGCAAATTAATTCCATGGGAGCAGTGGGAGTTATCTTTTGTGCCTCATCTTTATTTTGTGGCGTTATGATCGCTTTGATGGTGCCTATTACAGAAGTTCTAGCAGTTATTTTTTACAAAGAGAGTTTTAATGCTCAGAAGGGAGTTTCTCTAGTTCTCTCCATATGGGGATTTGTTTCATACTTTTATGGCGAGTTTAAACAAGCTAAGGAAATGAAGAAGAATCCCAACGTAGGAGATGATGATTTGCCTCAGAAACAAAATATTCCAAATCCATAATTGTAATGCATGTTTGGGAATGTTTTTTTAACATCAATAACTTATAGCCTAGCTGTTGGTGAGCTCGAGAAAATGTTAAATAGGCATTACCGTCATTCTAAATGTCACACCATGATAATATTTATTATTTGTTAAATCAAAGTGAGTAAAATAATTTATATACATATAATTGTATTTGGTTAATACATGAGAGACACTGTCTTGTAAAGATTTTCAGATAGAATTATGTTAAAAGCCTAAAATATATAGAATTGTGCTTTTTTTAGTATTGCATTTATATACGGTAGACTTAGTCACTGGGAAATAAAGAAAAACACTTTAAGTAAGTTTTTTTATAAATATATAGCCCTTTCTTCATTTATTACTCATTTATTACGTATATATATAAGGTTTCATGGATGGTATCTTTCCTTTCTTTATACCTTGGATTGAAAGCAGCATTTCCATATTTTACAAAGCATTTGTCCTATTTCAAAGACCTCATAATGGAGTTGGACATTATTAATTACTCTAGAATATTTTAGCTTGTATGAAAGGGTGTCGTTAGTGCAAATTCATGTTGTGTTTGGATCAATAAATGGAAAGGAGGGAGTTGAATTTTAATGGAAGGAAAGGAAGAGAGATGAAGAGGAGGTAAATTGATTTTCCTTACTACTACGTTTTGTTGGGCACCAGTAATGTAAAACACACCTAGAGGGGGTGAATAGGTGTAGCAAATTACTAATCCCGCTTTTCCGATTTATGAGCATAATATGAAACTGTTGTAGTTAATCGATTACTAATAGAGTTAATCGATTATTGACAATTGTCTTAATCGATTATGGTTAGAGTTAATCGATTATGCTAATTCTTGATTCTTTGAAAAACAAAATTTTCTTGCTATGAAAACAATGATGATTGTTGATCTTTATTGTCCTAAATTAATTCTCGATTATACATATATTGTTACCAATTAACACAGATCACAAAATGCAATTGAAACAGAAAGCATGTAAAGACAAAATCGTAAAAGAGATAGGGAAAGAGAAATGTGCTCAAAGATTTTTATCCTGGTTCGTTTGTGGGTCCACTTGCAAACTACATCCAGGCCTCTCCTTCTGATCTCGGGAGGTTTTTCTTCACTATCGGAAATAAATGTTTGATTACAAGCACTCTTCCAATACACCTAGCAAGATACTTCTTTCTTGAACCCGTTGAGCGTACACGCTCGGTTTGACCACTCTTAACGCCTACTAGGATACTAACACCATTCACAAATCTGGCTCCAACCGAAGTATCACTCGATCCAAGACTTCCTTCTCCGTGAAGATAACCAGTTCTCTCATGCGATGATACTAAACACACCACAAGAATTATCCTTGTGTAACTGAACAATGGCCGAGTTATTTGCACACTTAATGCGCTGATTAAAACTCTAAATTCGGCTCTACAACCCTAAGCAGAGATCTCACAACTAGCCTTAAACTGAAAGTGAAGTTAATGCAGAGTTTTTCAAATGATGAAAATTACAACATGATGAAAAAAAATTCTTTATTTTTCTCTCTCTTTTCTCTATTTAAAAACTATGTAAGAAAACTTTCAAAGATAAGCAAGATGCTTTTGAATATGTAGCTATGAGAATCTTGAGTTTTCTTTTTCTCTCAATGTGTAAAAGTTAAAATCTATGAATCATGCATATTTGTTAAAATACCAGCTTTTATATGTAACTGATTTGTAACAAATGTTAATAGATTATCTAATACGTTAATCTATTAACGTGCTTATGAATACAATTTTTCAGTTATGACTTAATCGATTATCAACCTACTTAATTGATTAATAAGCCAAAAATCTTAGGAAGTTGGCTACTGTAACTCATTTTAATCGATTATACAATGCATTAATCGATTAACGAATTTCAATAGAATATAATTGATTATCAATCAAGCTAATCAATTAATATGTATGAAAATGATTTTTCTTAATTGTATGATAAACATTCTTTATGATGTAAGAATATGCAATAGATGATTTTGAAATAGATGAATATTTTATGCACAAAAGTCATATATGCCTAATGCAAATGCATGAGTCGTACTTATCATATATATTAATATATACTAAGATGGAATGTCTCAACCTATATGATTTTCATTTTAGACTTTGTGTACTACGCCAAATATTATAATAAACAGCGGTCATTCAACACGCAATTTTGAACGACGCTGTTGAAAATGAGGCGGAAGAACATCAACAACGCATAATAAAGCAAGCGCTACCAATTTGTATAACTTCAACAGCACATTCTTGACAATGCGTTATTGAAGATCAGTAACGTTAGCGTTGACTTGAATGATTTATTTTTAACAGCACATTTGATAGAAAGCAGTGTTGATGTGAATATATGCAACAACACATATTTAAGGAAGCGTTGTTGAAGATGACATAGTAATCGCGCTTGCTTAATTATGTGTTATTGATGTTTTACGACCTTTTAAGCATCCGAGAAATTAATGGTGAGCAGTAATGCGTCTCTTTGTATGTTGAAATATTAATGGTTGAGTGGTTATGTGTTTCGTGGTTGTTGAAATATTAATGGTTGAGTGATTATGCGTTTCTTAGTTGTTGAAATATTAATGGTTGAGTGGTTATACGTCTCTTCGTTTGTTGAAATATTAATGGTTACTCATCTATAAATATTGTGGTTCACTCAATGTTATATTTCATTAGTAAGCTAAGAGCCTAAGAGTATGTATTTCTATAAGAGTATGTTCATGAAGATAGGAGGAAGAAAACACAAAGTAGTAAAAAAAGAGCAATACTGCAAAGAGTGAAAAAGAGGAAAAACATAACCCAGATTTGTATAGAGGAGTCGAGGAAAAAATTGTGATTCTGTTTCAGAATCATGTCAAGGAGGTCTTTAACAACTTTTGATTTTGCAAAAGGACCCAGATTTCAGAAGGAAGGTGGATGTCATACAAAGTTTGCGTGAGATAAAGATTTAATTGATTGATCTCTTTCATTTGCAATTGAAAGGAAATAAAAGGAAAAGGGGAATGAATTATTTAGTTCATTAAGCTCTTTCAATTTTCATTGATCTCTTTCAATTGAACCGAAATAAAAGGGAAAAGGGGATCAATGAATTATTTTTCTTCATCATCTGCAACAATTTCTTAAGTTCATTGATTTCCTTCATGGCAAAAGGACCCAGATTTTAAAAGGAAATCAATGAATTGTTATAGAAGATTTGTGTAGAAGAAAAAAGGACTCAGATCAATGAATCATTTAATTCATTCAGCTCTTTCATTTTTCAAAATGGTCTCAGATCAATGAAGTTTTGTATAGAAGAGTCGAGGAAAAAATTATTTCCTTCATTGAAATCATTTAGTTCATTATATTCGCATGTACCTGTGAAGAAGATCTTTGCTCCTGAACATGGCAAGGTTTTGATGAAGACACCAATATCACCAAAAAGAAGAAAATGAAGAATACTTATGAAGAAAAAGAAGATTAAAACTTCAAGAAAATTAGATTAAGTCTCTATAGGTACTTCTATCCTAAAACTCTTAAATATACAAAGTAGTAATGCTCAAACTATTTTTTAAGAAAAATGAAACACTTTAAAAATATTCAAAATATTTTTAAAATAATGTTTAACGGGTTACTTCATTTAAGTAACAAGTTACATGTGTAAGAAAAAGAGTTATCCAACTTTAAAATTGTTCAGAGTAATCCATTACTGCCTTTGAGTAACATATTACCAGTTTTACAAAAGTTGCGTAACTGATTACCCAAATGGTGTAATCGATTACTCTAATTCGTTTTTAAATAAACAATGGACAGAGAGTTTGGGTAATCGATTACCCACTATTAGTAATCGATTACTGAAGACTGTTGCATGAGATTTCAGATTTCAAAATGAAATGTTGTCACTCCAAACGAAATCTCTTCACTTCAAACAACTCCTACACTTTCAGAAAGACACCATGGGTGTTTGGAAAGTCTATATAAAGACTCTAACTCTCACAACACAAAATACAACATATACACAACTCTTATAAAAATTCCAAAAGCTCTTAAACTTTTTCTGAAGTTATTTCTCTACACTTTTTGCAACTTGCACTCAAACTTTCAAAAGTTATATTTGAAGTTGCTTAAAGTAAAGTGTTTCAAAGTTTTATAATCTTAAAAAGCATTATTACTAAGTATACAAAATAGTTTATTGGATTACAAGTGTTATTATATTTCATACTTGTAAAGACAATCCAAAGCCATCATTCAAATTCTTCATTCATTGTAATAACTTTCTTTCACGGGGTGTGAATAGAAAGGGGATAGAGTTACTTGGAAAGGTGTTTTCCAAGGGTATATGTATTAGTCAGTGTGTAAGGTACATAGAGATCTCGGG
>NC_032028.1:9751107-9754093 GCF_001865875.1 Lupinus angustifolius | reverse complement strand
TCGAGTTCTTATAAGACCTATTCTTAATAAAAGCCCCTATGAACTCTTCAAAGGTAGAAAACCTAACATTTCTCATCTAGATGTTTTTGGTTGTAAATGTTTTGTTCTGAATAATGGTAAAGATAACTTGGGCAAGTTTGATACAAAAGCTGATGAAGGAATTTTCCGCGGTTATTCTCTCACGAGTAAAGCTTATAGAGTCTTTAATAAAATAACTCTAGCCATGGAAGAATCTGTTCATGTAACTTTTGATGAAACCAATCATGTATTAAAAGATGTGATATCCTGTGATGAAGACGACTTGCCAAATTCCCTTGCTAAAAATAATTGTATTGTTAATATTACAACCGAACCTGAAGAATTGAGAATTAATAACAATCTATCTTCTCAAGAAGAGCATATTCACTCGGATCTACCAAAAGAATTGAGAACTCATCGAAATCATCCTATTGACAACATCATCAGTGATATAAGTAAAGGTATAACTACTCGTAGAATGCTTGATGCTTGTCTAAACATGGCATTCGTGTCTCAGATAGAACCCTCCAAGATTGATGATGCAGTCGAGGATGAACACTAGATTCTTGCTATGCAAGAAGAATTAAACCATTTGAGAGAAATGAAGTTTGGGAACTTGTTCCTAGACCAAAAAATAGGCATGTAATTGGAACTTGTTGGGTCTTTAGAAATAAATCTGATGATAATGGAGTTATTGTTAGAAATAAAGCTAGACTAGTAGCCCAAGGATACAATCAGGAAGAAGGTATAGACTTTGATCAAACCTTCACTCCAGTTGCTAGACTTGAAGCTATTACGCTACTACTTGCATATGATTGTTCTCTTAATTTTCAGTTATATCAAATGGATGTCAAGAGCGCTTTTCTCAACGGCTACATTCAAGAAGAAGTGTGTAGAACAACCTCCTGGTTTTGAAGATTACAAACATCCTTCTCATGTCTACAAGTTAAAGAAAGCCCTCTATGGTCTAAAGCAAGTTCCACGAGCATGGTACGATCGTCTAACAACTTTTCTGATAGAAAAAGGTTTTACCAAAGGGAAGGTCGACACTACTCTATTTATATTGTATTTTGCCTCTCTAAATGAATAATAAAACAATTATTTTGGATGTTAATTTCTGTTTTTTGTTAATTATTTAGATGGTTATTCTCTTTAATACTTTTGCATTGTTCCTTATTAATAAACACAATAAACAAATTATCAATACTTAATAAATACAAAAACAAATTAACAAAATGTAATGTTTAATATTTTATTCAGTTTCGTATTAATAAACACAATTATATAGTAATAATCTACTTAATGGCAACTTCATGTTAATTTAAGTAAATTCATGTTGTATAAATATTTTCCAATTATGTAAAATGTTAATTTAACAGCGCATAACTACGAATACATTGTTAATTTGGAAAATGAGTTCAGTTTAACAACGCATAATTATGACTGCTCGGTCAATTAGATTCTATTCAACAGCGCATAATTCAGATAGCGTTATCAATTAGATTCTATTCAACAGCGCTACATCTCGGTAGCGTTGTTGATGTGTTAATAAAAATAAGTTGTCAACAGTTGGATACGCAACAACAGTGAAATCTTTAATATGTGTTGTTGAAGATGTTGATACAACAGCGCTACGTTAAATATGCGTTGTGGAAGAGGTCGTGTTCATAAGATGAGTAGTGTACACTTGGATACACAACAACAGCGCAATCGTTAATATGCGTTGATGAAGATGTCAATACAATAGCGCTACCGTTAATATGTGATGTTGAAGATGTCAATACAACAACGCTATAGTTAATATACGCTGTTAAATGATTACTACAGTTTAAATATCTAAAGCATGAATTGTTTCCTCTACGCTCTCAAACTTACTCGAAAAGAAATCCTCCCACTCTCAGCAAACCCTCATACTCTCCTAAACCCTCATACTCTCATAAACTGAAAAAACTTCATTAATGGCTTCCCAAAGTGGCGATGATGTATCTCACAGTGGTGACGAAGCTTCACCGACTCCACAAGACAAGCAAATCGTTGCTCGAAAACGACCTCCACGTGGAATGACATCCATGAAGAATGTCATTCAGTCAAAAAGTAAGGTTGTGAAGATAAAAGTTCAACGGAACTCTAAATGTCAACCATTAAACTCGAAGGGTGGCAACGCATTGGTAGGTTACATTAGTGTTGTTGTTTGGCAGAATGTGAAGCTAACCTTCAAAGATGGAGTGATGTAGGGAATGTCGTGTGAAATAACAATAAGTTTATTTTTTCAGTTTTTGTGTTTTCATGCAATGTACGTATATGCATGCAATATATAATGTATGTGTGTTTTTATTTCAAACAACTTTTGATGTTCGTGAGGAGCATAAGGATTATATCCTTAAATCGGTTGGCAAGGCTCTCCGATAATTTCGAACTGATGCCGGAAAATTACTCAGAGATGCTGATGGTAATGTCAACCTAAAACCTCCAACTAAATATGCAAATATCGTTGATGAAGAGGATTGGAAGACTATTGTCACCCTACGCACACAAGACGAGTCTTTCTTGGTAAAATCATAATATTTGTATTGACTTTTGTATATATGCTTTTGTATATGATTGTTGATATTAACATTGTTTATTGTTTCAGAAATTAAGTAATGAAAACCACAAGAGGGCATCCAAGCATTTATATCCATATCGAGCTTCTCGAGCAGGGTATAGAGGAATCGATGAAAGAATTGTATGTATTGTTAATTTGTACATTATTGGTTATGCTTTGTATGCATATATATCTAACTATGTTATTATTGGTTATGTTTTGTTAGTTGGAGAACAAAAGCAATACACCTATGACTCCACATGGAGTAGAACTCGATGTTCTATGGTGGGTGCCCGTAAGAACAAGGATGATGTCATCGACAATGAGGAAGTTCAAGAAGCGACAAGACGTGTTGTAAGTGCTCATTTTTTAATTATACTTAAT
>NC_032028.1:9738921-9751007 GCF_001865875.1 Lupinus angustifolius | reverse complement strand
TAGCTGCCTCAACCATATATCAAGGGAGACGTTATTGCTATTAAGATACTGGAAGAGGAGTACCAAGCGGGTCTTCAAAGGTGTAAAACCCACCTTCATGGCAGGCGCATCTTATCCAAAGGAGACTCACCCCTTAAATTCACTGAGCTGAGAGCAAAGCTTCAAACCCTCTGGAACATGATTGGAATATGGAGCATGATATCGCTGGGTCGAGGGCTCTACGATTTTCCATTTGCATCAGTTGAGGATATGAGGTCAATCTGTGTTGTAGGGTCTTGGAGTTTAAAGCCAGGATTCCTTAGGTTATCACTATGGTCCCCTGATTTTAACCCAAGCCTTAAGAAGGTGTCTCACTCACAATGTTGGGTCAGGATCTTGGGTTTACCTCTGGAGTATTGGAGTGCTAGGATCTTCTCTATTGCTGAGGGTTTGGGTGTTCCAATATCTCTGGATGATGCAACTTCTAGTAGATGATTTGGGCACTTTGCCAAAATTTTGGTGGATGTTGACCTCAAAGGAGTTCTGCCTAATCAAATATTGGTGGAAAGAGGAGGCTTTGCTTTCTTTGTTCACATTGAGTATGAAAATCTCCCTGATTTCTGCTCAGGGTGTCAATCTATTGGTCATCTTATCTCAAACTGCAGGAGAAATAAGGAAGCAGGATTGGATCTTCCAAGGTTCAAGAAGGACACTTCGCTGGGAAAAAAATCCTAAAACAATACCTGACAAGGGCCCTGCTCCAAGCAATGGTCATAAAGTGAGTAGCAATAGCTCTGAGCTTGATAAGATGAAGGAGGTGGTAAAGGACACTCGGGAGAATGACCTTGTTATTGAATTGGAGTTTGAGAACAATGTAAATCTTCAAATAGAGCAAGTACAAAAGGAGGGTATTCCCCTGAATGAGGAGGCTTGTGACCTTCAGAGTTCCTCAGATGATGACACTAGGGACACAAGAGTGGAGGAATCACTGGAGAATGAGGTCCATTCTAGCATTCAACTCATTCCAGAGGAAAGCTACATAGTCCAACAACATGGCCAGATGAACAATGTCTTGGCAGCAAAAGAGACCAGAATCGTTGGGAGGCTATGGGTAGATGAGGAGGAGGACATCACTGAGGAATTGGAGGATAGTAACACAGCTAAAAACACAACTAAGGAGGGGACATACACAAAAGTTTTGTCAAAATCTCAAAAGAAAAAATTGAGACAGAAGCAAAGCCTGGAAAAGGTTCATTTTACCCATAGGGGTGGCTACCTAAATGTCTCCAAATGAAGGTGATCTATTGGAACAGTAGAGGAATGAGAAATCCCAAAACTAGATTTGTTTTTAAAAAGCTTTGCTCTATCAATAAGCCAGATGTTGTTTTCATTTCTGAGCCCATGGTTTCTTTGAATAAAATCAACCCTTTGTTTTGGTCTGCTTTAAAGTTGAAGCCTTTTATTGAGAATGATAAGGGTAGCTTGCTTCCTAATATATGGGGTGCTTGTCGTGATGGTATCAATCCTCAAGTCATCTCCAACACATCTCAACAAATATCCATATCCTTGCTGCACGATAATCATTTGGCTTTCATTTGTGCAGTTTATGCTCACACTAATTACATGATGAGAAGGGCTCTTTGGTCTGAGATCTTGTCTCTAATATCTGCAAATCATGGGCCTTGGTGTTGCATTGGGGACTTTAACTCTGTTCTGGGAGCCAATGAATGCAAAGGTTCTTATTTGCCTAATAGAATTGCTTGTGAGGACTTCCAGAAATTCTCTGAGGATGGCAGCTTGCATCATATTCTAACTAGGGGAGATGAATTCACTTGGACAAATAGAAGAAGAGGCTTGGCTCATACTAAAAAAAGGCTGGACAGATCAATGTGCAATGATAATTGGATGACTATTTGGCAACAAAGTTATTGTTTCACTTTGCCTATATCTGCTTCTGATCACCACCCTATTATGCTTGGTTTCTACAATGAAGCTGCTAAAATCCAATCTCAGTTCAGGTTCCATAAAATGTGGTTGAAGAATGAGAGCCTCAGAGGGGTGATAGAGACTCACTGGGCTAATAGGGTGGTGGGGTGTCCAATGTATATCCTGGCTAGCAAGCTTAAGGGTCTCAAGGCTATCCTAAAAGTTTGGAACAAGGATGTTTTTGGAAATATTCACATCAGGGTTAAGGAGGCTTTCTCCCAACTTGAGGGTTTGCAGCTTAGAATTATCAATGAGGGTCAATCTGACACTCTCATGACTCAAGAGGACCAAGCTCAAAAAGACTTGATGGTTGCTTTAATTACTGAGGAGGAGTTTTAGAAAGAGAAGTCTAGATTGAATTGGCAAATCAGTGGTGATAGGAATACAGCCTATTTCCATAACATTTCTAAGATCAGGTATGCAACCAAGTCTATGTGCATTCTTAGACAGGGAGAGGAAACTCTGCTCCATAGGCAGGAGATTGATAATCATGTTTTGGACTACTTCATAAATTTATATGCTTCTGAAAATGTAACTCAGCCTAGCAACCTCATTGACTATGGGATTCCTAAGTTGGTTACTGAGGAGGAAAACACTATGCTTTCTAAGATTCCTTTGGAGGATGAGATCAGGGATGTTGTGTTTGCTATGAATGGAGAGGGTGCTCCTGGCCCTGATGGGTTTGGTGGTTGCTTCTTTCAGGAATTTTGGGGCATAGTTGGGCCTGATGTGTGTCAATCTGTGAAGTAGTTTTTCACTAAGGGTTGGATTCTGCCTAATCTCAACTCTAATAACCTTGTTCTAATTCCCAAATTCCCCTCGGCAGATAAAATTGAGGATTTCAGGCCAATTGCTTAAGCAAATTTCCAATTCAAAATAATCACCAAAGTCTTGGCTGACAGGCTTGCTAAAATTGCTCCTACAATTATATCTCAGCACCAAAGAGGCTTCATCAAAGATAGGCACATACATGATTGCATATGTATAGCTTCTGAGGCAATTAATCTTCTTGATCACAAAACTTTTGATGGAAATTTAGCAATCAAGCTAGATGTCAAGAAGGCCTTTGATATTATTGATTGGAGGTTCCTTATGGACACTCTCAAGGCCTTTTGGGTTTGCCAATTCTTTCATTCATTGGATTGAAGTTATCCTAAAATCTGCTAAACTCTCTATCTATGTCAATGGTCACTCTGTTGGGTACTTTAGCTGCAAGAGAGGTGTTAGGCAAGGAGATCCCCTATCCCCTCTTCTTTTCTGTTTGGCTGAAGAAGTGATAAGCAGAGGGTTAACTAAGTTGCTGGATGATGGGAAATTTAGAACCATTGCTGGACCTAGAATTGCAACCCCTAGTCATGTTCTCTATGTTGATGACATTCTGGTTTTCTGCAGAGGAATCAAGAGAGACTTGTTAGAAATCAAGGACTTATTCAATGACTATGCCAAAGTTTCTGGTCAATGTTTAAATCTCAGCAAGTGTAAGTTCTTCTCTACCAAGGCTAATGCTAGAAAAATTGGAAAGTTAACTTCCAGGCTGGGTTTTGGAGCTGGAAGCTTGCCTTTCAATTATCTTGGGGTTCCTATGTTCAAAGGTAAACCAAAAGCTACTCATTTGCAGCCAATAGCAGACAAAATTATCAATAAGTTGGCCAAGTGGAAAGGTTATTGTCTCTCAATTATGGGCAGAGTGGAGCTTGTTAAGTCTATAATCCACAGTATGCTAGTGTATAGCTTTCATATCTATAGCTGGCCTGTCAATTTGCTGAAAAAATGGACTGTTGCATAAGGAATTTCATCTGGTCTGGTGATACTAAGGTCAAGAAGCTAGTAACAGTTGCTTGGCACAAAGTCTGCTGCCCAATCAAAGAGGGTGGACTTGGGATTAGATCAATCAAGTTGTTAAATGAGGCAGCTATGGTAAAATTGGCTTGGGAAATGAACTACTCTCAGCAGGAATGGGCTAACTACTACAGGAGTAGATTTTGCAAGAATAAAGAGCCTAAGACTTCCTACATAAAATCTTCCATATGGCCTGGCATAAGGAAGCATTGGCATGTCATCCTAGAGAACTCTATTTGGTTGTTGGGCAATGGGAGCAGCATAAGATATTTGAGGGATAATTGGTTGGGTAAAACCTTAGTTGACCTCTTTGGCATCCCAACTCAAATCTCCTCTGCTCTCTTAGCCAAGATTCCTGACTTCATTCAAGACTCTGCCTGGATAATTCCATCTTGGTTGACTAGGATTCATGCTGAGGTTTGTCATCGTATATTGAGAACCCTTATTCCTGCTTCTCACCTGCCTGATAAGTTGGCCTGGCTGCACACCAATGGTGGGATTCTAACTTCAAAAGAAGCTTATAAATTCACCAAAACTCCTCAACAACAAGACAACATGTGCAACAGTCTGTGGTCCATCTCTATTCCTCCTTCCAGGTCTTTTGTTTCTTGGAGGCTCTATAAAAACAGAATGCCAACTGATGAAAATTTGAAGCTGAGGGGATGGGTTCTGCCTTCTATGTGTAATCTGTGTGATTCCATGAGGAGTCTTCTACTCATCTATTCTTCAACTGTGGTTTTTCTAAGCTGATTTGGACCTGGCTAAGCACTCAATTCGGATACTGTATTGATCATGCTTCTCTCAAGACCATCTTGTCCATTTCCCCTCAATGGAGTCCTCAATTGAAGCAGGTGCTACTCTCTGCCATTGTGAACTCAATTGTTGTTATCTGGCTCTGCAGAAATAAGTCAAGATTTGATAACATTTCAGTCAATTTGCCAAAGCAATTCAGATGATCAAGTTGAATACTTCTTTCACATGCAACTTCACCAATTGTTGTGCTAAGTCCTCCTTGTTGGAATTCTCAATCCTAAGAGCTTTCAACGTGAATGGCAAGTACAACAAGGCTCCTTCAATTACTAAGGTCAATTAGGCTATGCCCTTGATGGGTTGGGTGAAGATCAACACCGATGGTGCAGCTAAGGGATCCTTGGGGCATGCAGGGGGTGGTGCTATTTTCAGGGATGGCAAGGGAAAGTGCTTGGGTTGCTTTGCTTAATACTTTAACATTCAAGACTCTCTTTTTGTTGAAGTTCTAGCTGCAATTATGGCTATTCAAATGGCTAACTCTAAAGGTTGGTTTTTTGTTTGGTTAGAGTGTGATTCAACTGCGGTGGTGGACATATTCAAGGGCACTAAACTGGTGCCTTGGAAGTTAAGCAACCTTATGAACAAGTGCAACCGGTTAATGATGGATATGCAAGTGCAAGTGTCCCATATATTTAGAGAAGGGAATGCTTGTGCGGATAGATTGGCGAATTTTGGTGTGAATTATAGATTGGACTATTGGTGGGAGTCCCCTCCTTCCTTCTTGTTGCATGATTTTCATAGAAATTTGATGCTTCTTCCTAACTATAGGTTTATGGGTTTGTAATGGTTACTCTCCTATTAATATATTTCCGGGTGTGTTGACACCTTTGTTTTAAAAAAAAAATCATGTTGATCATCAAGATGACCAAAAAGTTCAAATATTCAATTCTTAGGAGCGAAATTTGTTGAGAGGGGTAATCACACACCTCAAAATGAATTATTTCATTACCCATACGGTGAGGAATACTCTTAGTAGTACCAAAAAATATCAATAAAAATATTGGTGATTAAAAACTAACCGTGTTTTAAATGACACGATAAACATGTGCATTAATCTATTAATCATGTGTGTGCAAGAAGGATGACTAAATAATTATGTGATCCATATTAGGTCTTCTGGACAAATTAATAATTTTAATGTTACCATTAAATTTACAAGTATTTTTATAAAAGAGAAAAAAATGTCGTGTTAGTAATCTAAGAATTTTTCATATTGTTATTATATTATCCATCACTCATATTTAATTATTATTCACTGCTAATATAATCAATATTAATAAATGATAAATAATATATTTGTTCTGCATACATATTTACGTTGACATCTCATAATTAATGATATATGTGTCTAATATCATTCATCATGAATGACAATAATTCTTCAAAACGTTGTGTGGATGACAATTTTTTATAAGTTTAATATTTGTTGGTTGCTCCCACCTGTGGAGTACTATTAATGCTATTAATTATTATATGTTAATGGTGCTTGAGTAAAGAAATCACAGTCCATTCACTTAGCATTAAAATTGTGATTTCTTCCGCCAGATGTCATTCTTCCGCCAGATGTCATTCTTCCGCGTATCTTTGTTTTATAAATCCTGTTCTGCGTGAAACATGTGAACAAATTTCCAACGACAAAAGAAACCTAATATCTATTTAATGACAAGTATTAGCCATATTGAGAGGGAAATCTGGTAACCCAAATATTCTCTAATAACTAGTAAGTACTAGTAAGTTACTCGTGCATTTGCACGGACCGTATTATATGTGACTCAAACATTTTAATCGTACATTCACATTGCTAAGAATACATATATTAATCGCACATTTGTATAGTTAAAACACACATGTTACATGTAAATTCACATTATTAAGATCACATGTTTCACTCATATTATATTTTTACCAATAAAAGTATTGAACTTCAATGAATGACATTAATTACATTTCTCAGACAAAATAAAAGATAACATTTTGAAACATACCCAAATGAGAAAATAAAAATATATAAGTTTAAAGAACAGTGTCAACCTCTATTATGTTATATTTTAGTGAACTTTTCAACATGCTTTGAAAGAAATTAAACACAATTCATTATCAAAAAATATATACATGATGAGCATTGTCTCAAATTTATATTCATAATGAGTATGACGTGAAATTAAGTAATAAAAAATAAATCAAGAAATAAATATAAAATAAATCCATTCATTATCATAATCAAATCAAATCAAATATATTATTTTTAACCCATAAATAAATTTTAGACAAATGTAACTCTTTTATTATCACAATAAAATTAATTCTAAAAAATATTACTCATTTAGGCAATTCTCTCTTTTCTTTGTGATATGAACAAATTCATAAATAAAAATGTAAAAAAGTATTAATATACATAGTTGCAATAATAATAAAAAATAATCATATAATGGATATAATATTATTATTTTTAGCTCATTTATGATATCATAGCTCATTTATTAGTAATAGGATTGAATTCCTACTATTTAAGTTTTAAAAATAATTAAATAATATTAATCGAGAACATTTTAAGATCTATTTAAATAGTTATCAATATTACAAATGATTCTTTTGAAATAAATTTATTTTTTATCATTTTTCAAGCAGCAATGTAGAATATAAATAGAATTCATTATAAATTGTGATATCATATCTCATTCTATTAATAATAACATTGAATTCCTACTACTTAAGTTTTAAAAATGATATTATTTGAGAATGTTTTAAGATCAACTAATTAAATGCGTTATATTTAGCATTTTAAAATTTAAAAAAAGATAGATGATATTAATTGAGAATATTTTAATAAGATTGAATTTCTACGATTTAAGTTTTAAAAATAATTAATTAATATTAATTGAGAAAACTTTAAGATCTATTTAAATAATTATTATTAAACTATTATTTTTTAAGTGAAATAGAGTACCAAAAAATTTCTTTATTAATTGTAATATCATAGCTCATTCTATTAATAATAATGTATTCCTACTATTTAAGTTTTAAAAATGATTAAATGATATTAATTGAGAAAGTTTTAACATCTACCATTTAAATGCGTAATTCCTACTTATTCCATGTAACATTTTAAAATTTAAAAAATGATTAGATGATATTTAATGAGAATGTTTTAATAAGATTGAATTCCTACTATTTAAGTTATAAAAATAATTAAAAATATTATTTGAGAATGTTTTAAAATATATTTAAATAATTAGTATTAAAATGATAATTTTGAAATAAATTCATTGTCTATTATTTAAATGTGCAATTATTACATATCCTATTTAGTGTTTTAAAATTTAAAAAATGATTAAATGATATTAATCGAGAACAATTATTACATATTCTACTATTTCAGTTTTAAAAATAATTCAATAATATTAATTGAAAGTGTTTTAAGATTTTTTTTAAATAATTAGTATTAAAAATGATTATTTTGAAATAATATCCACAAATTTACTTATTAATTGTAATATCATAACTCATTCTATTAATAGTAACAATAGATTTCTCCTACATATGTTTTAAAAAAATGATTAAATGATATTAATTGAGAACGTTTTAAGATCTACTATTTAAATGTGCAATTACGACATAGCTTATTTAACGTTTTAAAATTTAAAAAATGATCAGATGATATGAAATGATAATGTTTTAATAAGATTGAATTCTTATTATTTCAGTTTTAAAAATAATAAATAGTATTAATTGAAAAGATTTTAAGATCTTTTTAAATAATTAGTATTAAAAATTATTATTTTCAAATAAATTCATTTCTATTTTTTTAAGCGAAATAGAATATCATTTAATTATTTTATTATTTAATTTTAATATCATAACGTATTCTATTAATATTAACAATAGATTCATTTTATGAACAAATTTCCTTATTAATATCATAACTGATTCTATTAATAGTAACAATAGATTCCTCTGATTTAAGTTTTAAAAAATATTAAATGATATTAATTGAGAACATTTTAAGATCTAATATCTAAATGTATAATTACGACATAACCTATTTAGCGTTTTAAAATTAAAAAATGATTAGATGATATTAATTGAGAATGTTTTAATAAGATTGAATTCCTACTATTCGAGTTTTAAAAATAATTAAATAATAAAATAATAAAATAATATTAATTGAAAACGTTTTAAGATCTATTTAAATAATTAGTATTACAAAGGATTCTTTTGAACTAAATTTACTATCTATTATTTTTTAAGCGAGGTAGAATATCAATATATTTTTCCTTAATAATTGTAACACCATAACTCATTATATTATTCGTAACAATCGATTCCTCTTATTTAAGTATTAAAAAATGATTAAATAATATTAATTGAGAACGTTTTAAGATTTACTATTTAAATGTGCAATTACTATATATCCTATTTAGTGTTTTAAAATTTAAAAATAATTAGAGGATAGTAATTGAGAATGTTTTAATAATATTGAATTACTACTATTTCATTTTTAAAAATAATTAAATAATATTAATTGCCAACGTTTTACGATCTTTTTTAATAATTAGTATTAAAATCATTATTTTGAAATAAATTCATGGTCAGTTATTTTTTAAGGGAGTTAGAATATCAACATATTTCCTTATTAATTGTAATATCATAACTCATTATATGACTAATTGAAAAAAGGAAGACAGTTTCGACCATATATTTGTAACCTCATTATTAATTTTTCGCAAATTTATTTACAGTTATGCAAATTTATATCCATAATGAGCATTGCTTAAAATTAGCGAATCATAAATAATTTAATCAAAATATAAATCAAATCAATTAATTATCATAATCAATTATACATAATATGAAATTGAATATGTTAATATTAATTGCAAACGTTTTAATATCTTTTTTAATAATTAGTATTAAATCATTATTTTCAAATAAATTCATTGTCAGTTATTTTTTAAGGGGGTTAGAATTGTAATATCATAACTCATTATATGACTAATTAAAAAGAGGAAGACAGTTTCGACCATATATTTGTAGCATCATTATTAAGTTTTTGCAAATTAATTATTTACAGTTATGCAAATTTATATCCATCATGAGCATTGTTTAAAATTAGCGAATCATAAATAATTTAATCAAAATATAAATCAAATCAATTATACAATTTGAAACTTCCAAATAATATAGAAGAAAGTCATAACAAAAAATGACAAAATGGCTTATCAGGATCCCTGATGATGAAAATGGATTCAACACTGAAACATGTTTTGGATCGGATCTAGAACTTTAGTAAGTGTGGATAAACCCGAATAATAATTGTAAGAATCAAAATATGTTCAAAATTATATCAGTTTTTTCCTTTTAAGGCTTTTATCTCTTTGATTGGTAAAATATGAAATAAAATTATATCTATCAATGAACATCTCGGTAGATAATTCATGAATGATAAATAATAAAAAAGTGAAATGACTATAAAATCATACCTCGTTTGGTGATGGAATAGACTAGATATGTCTAATCAAAATAAAAAAATGTAGGAGGAGTAGTTTGTGAGTTTCAAAATAAGAGAAGATTAAGAAGTAAATTGAAATAAGAATAGAGAAGAAAATTAAGAAGTAAATTGAAATGAAATAAGAGTAGAGAAATGAAAGATTAATTTGATGAAAATCATACCTCGTTTGATGATGGCAAAGATTAGACATGTCTAATAAAAATGGAAAAAATATAGGAGAAGTAATTTGTGAGTTTCAAAAGAAGAGAAGATTAAGAAGTAAATTAAAAAAAGAATAGAGAAGAAAACTAAGAAGTAAATTGAAATGAAATAAGAGTAGAGAGATTAAAGATTAATTTGATGAAAATAGACTATTATCAGTTGCAGAAGAAAACCACTCTACACGATTGAATGCAGTGAAGGATTTAAGACCCTGATAAACAATATATACTAAAAATTAAAATAATAAATATGATCATATATAGAACGATGAAAATATTTGTTTAAATCCCAAATTTTAAATATAGTTCATCAAATAAATTATGTACTTCATAGTTGATCTATATGTTGATTTTATCAACTTATTGTTCATGTTGTTGAATATTTATCGATCAATATTACTCACAGATTCATGCATGCATCTCTCATTTGATTATCTTGACTGTCTTGTAATTAAAAATAAACAATTAAATTACTTGTAGAAATGGTGAAACAAATTTGACAAGGAGATAGTATATAATAGAAATAAAGTAAAATAGAAACAATAAAATTACAAATTACAAACAGTCAAATAGTGAATAGAAACAATGAAACAAACAAAGAATAAAGATAAGGAATAGTGTTTGAAGATAATGAAATGGAAACAATGTTAAAAATATAATGGATACAGTGAAATGATATTAATGAAAAAACAAAGAATAAAGGCAAACAATGTTTGAAGGCAATGAGTAAAAATAATGAAATTCAAAACATATAATAAAAAAATGAAATGTAGAATAGAAAAAACAAAATAGAAAACAATAAAACAATATGAAAAACGAATCAGCTACAAAGTGAAACAGTCTTCGAAGGAAAAACTTTGTATATCTATGAAATAGAAACTCTCATCTTTGAAGTGTTGTTCAAACTAATAATTCCTATCTTGGTAGTTTTTTCGTGTGTGTGGGTTTCTCAGTGTGAACCTAAAGAGTTGTAGGTGATATGAATTTTTTTTTCAAAAGTCTGGGCTGTGCATTTGCACACCATCAATAGTATATGGCACTGTTAGTGAAGGAATGAGATATATATGTATAACTATTTTTTTAGTATAAATTATTATATTATCTATAATGAAATTGGGTATTCTAAGTGTGATGAAGAAACTCAACTTTATGTAAAAGTAGATGAGTTAAAAAACATATGTAACGCCCCGAAAAATACTATTTATTTATTACGTGGAAAAAATGAGTAAAATTTTTTTTTTTGAATTTGTGATATAAAATTGTTTCCTTTTAAAAACCTTTCTTTTCCGGGACATCACTTTAAGTAACATATAACGCGGAAATCAAAACTGGTTACCTAACGGTAACTGAAATGATACAATATTTCCTGAATATACATCTTCATAGATATAAAAGATCATAAGTACTTAATATACATATCCAACAAGAAAGGGCGGAAATATTAATCAGCGCCAAAAGACACTAAACAAAGACATGAACAAACTGAAGCGTCAGTGTTTCAAAAGTCACAAAATGATAAGCAACTCCTAGTGGCTAACTCCAAAGCTAGGGTACTGCCTCTCCTCAATTCTGCATGCCCCCTCCTGAAACATCACAGACGGGTAGCTCCAAATCCGAGCAAAGCTGTCTACCTGACGAGCACACGTCCGAAAAGCAAGCAATAGAAAAGAAGAGAAATAGAGAGAGTAAGACATCTAATGAATATAATTCATTCACAGCGTAGACTTACTCAGAATATTACACTCAGATATGAAAAGCATTTC
>NC_032028.1:9737884-9738821 GCF_001865875.1 Lupinus angustifolius | reverse complement strand
CCCTCTCAACGTCACGGTGCTCTAAGTCATCCCGTCAATTTCCTCTCCACTACTCCATTATTAACCATATGCATATGAAATCTAACCACAATTAGATGATTAAATCTTTTAATCATTATTTACCATGCTCGGTCCACCTTAAGTCATCTCCCTCATGAATGCTTCTTGTGGGTCTCGATCTTACGTTAACACATAATATAAAGGAAATACATCCCACCACTACGACCATCGCTGAATACCCTGGACGGTCCCAGACCAAGCCAGTTACGGTCAGACGATCTCGCTCCATGGTATCACGTATCTTTTTCTGGGCATCGCCCTAAATCATACATCCTTCTCAGAATACTTTCTTTAAAATTAATTACCGAGTTTGACTATTTAATTCCAACACCTTGAATACTTTACTTTTTAATTCAATTACGGTGTTATACCAAAGTAGTTTATATCACATACCCATACTAGGGTTATTACATAGTCAACTAATCAATCCAAATAGTCAAACACAATTACCGTCTTTCGCCCAAGCGAGGACCCTTCGCTCAAGCGAAAATTCAATCAACAATTCCATTTTAAAACTAGGCATCTCTCGCCCAAGCGAGAATTGTTTCTCGCCCAAGCGACGGACTTCTCTCGGCCAAGCGAGACCCCCTCGCCCAAGCGAGAAAGATCTGGACAGGATTCCAATTTTGCCCTTCTCGGCTAATCAAACGTATTTTCACATGGTTTTTCAAACACCTGCAACTAGAAAAGTTCCCAACAACATTCATATACCATATTCAACATATTTCATCAACAATCATATATATTCAAAAGCATTCAAACATAAAAATCTTGGGTTTCTTAAAACCCAAGTTAACCCCAAAACCTTTGAGATGGTTTAGGAGATCTGGGTGTCATATTCGGACACCACGATGTCACGATGTGTTCACTCTCACCA
>NC_032028.1:9723389-9737784 GCF_001865875.1 Lupinus angustifolius | reverse complement strand
TAAACAAAATCAATACTTTTAAATCAATATATTTTAAGTAAATCTTATCATTTTAAAGTAAGTTCACTTAACTAAGATTCAACATTTTTAAATCATTTTACCATCTATGACTTCATAACACTTTAAGTTTATAAAGTCAAGACTTTTAGGTAAATCTCATTATTTCAAGTATGCTACTAAAACAAATTTTCATGATCATCTTAACACCTCCTAATTTTTTAGGAAAAACCTCAAGGGTTAGTAAGTGTTAATTTCATAGTCATGAAAATAAATCCTAAGGTAAGACTTTCTACTACTTTAATATCCAAAACTTCATAACACTTTAAGTTTATGAAGTCAAGACTTTAATAAATCATCTTTTAACATAATACTTTCTAAAAATGAAACATTTTCAACAACAACTCATCAACATCATAAACTTTCAAGAATAAAATACAAACTTTTTCCTAAACACATTAAAGGTTCCTTTGATGTTAAAATCATCACCTTTAAACATATTCAAATACTAACAATAATTTCTAATATTTCCAAACAAATAACTCATCTAACCTTGTCCAAAGATATAGTTTTTCCATCTAAGAACAAGGAAGAAATTTCAAGATTTACAAAAGTCAAAAACTACATAAAGGTTCATATGATTTTATTATCATCCCCTTTAGTTATGCCTTCATAAAATACTTAAAGAACAAATATAAACTCTACTTTATGAACAACATAATAAAAGCTCATAACTTTCTATGAAGTATGAGAAGAAGATGAAGAAGAAACATAAAAGACTACCTTAGTTTGTATAGATAATTTAGTGTAAAAATGAGAGAATGGGGTGGGGTATTTATAGGAGAACCTCACCCTCATTAAATCATAAAATTTAATGCAAGGTAAGTAGATTTAGTCTGGCATAGGTGATGTGTCTAATGGTGGTGGAGGGAGAGGATTTGTTGAGTGATTTAGGGAATTTTGGGGTAGTAAATCAAGGCATTAATGAGTGAGATCTATAAGATTTAGTAGGTAGATTTTGTGAAGTGACTCATGCAACGCGACGACTTCAACGAAACGCGCGCGATTAAAACCATTCCCGAGTATTGTCGATTAAAACTTTGTGTGTGTGGGTTTCTCATTGTGAACCTAAAGAGTTGTAGGTGATATGATTTTTTTTAAAAAGTCTGGGGTGTGCATTTGCACACCATCAATAGTATATGGCACTGTTCGTGAATGAATGAGATATATATGTATAACTATTTTTTTTTAGAATAAATTATTATATTATCTATAATTAAATTGGGTATTGTAAATGTGATGAAGAAACTCAACTTTATGTAAAAGTCAATGAGTTAAATAATATATAAGTGGATGGACTCTTAGAGCTAATGTTTTAAGGTTTTGGGTCAAAGATGTAATGTCAATACCACTTATATGTTTCTTTCACTTAGCCTATAGAATAATGTTATAACTCATGGTGCAAAACTCCCAACAAGTAATATCAGAGTCAATGATTTAACGACTAAACCGAGTATTTAAACCAACAAGTGGCTGATATATCCATGTAAGATTATTGTGTTGAAAGTCTTCCTGACAAGAAATGCCAAGACGTTGTGTTTCATTGATGATAAGTCAACGACAATGTGCAAGTAGAGAGAGAGTTCAACTCTAGTGTATCTCATACTCATAGTGGAGTAATTCGGACTTGAGGGATAGGTGTTGTGTATTTCAAATGTGAATAAAGAAGTCTTACATTATATAAAAGTAGATGAGTTAAAAATTATATAAGTGAATAAACCCATAGATCTATGAATTTACTATTAAAAATTTTGGTGTGGTCATAAAATGAGATAAAAATAGTTGAGTTACTGTTTGTTTGAAAAGTCAATTTTTGCGTGTAAACGGGAATTGGAAATGAGTATATGGCACTAGGTGGGGTTCAATATTAATTAAACTTGAATGTAAACAACGTGTACAGTCTAACCTACTACTTTTGAATTTTGATATTCTTCTCCATCATTTTTACTTTCTTTTTTAATTCAAATGTGCCATTGACTTAGCTGGTCATTGAAAATTAGCAATAATGTCTTAATATGAACATAACCACGATGCAAATACATTGTTTAAGAAACCATACCCATATTCACATCAGTAACCAAGTCTATATATACATTAACACTTGCATGGACAGAGATATAATACCAAGAGAGCACACACAGATTTACATAACTTAATTGTTATATTTACATAGGCATAGGTTCTATTATTGCTGTTCAACTTACAGAACACAAATAAAGAACATAGTTGTAGCTAACTCACATGGCAGAACAACAAGATAGAACCATGAAGAGAATACTTTTGATTATAAACTGTATCTTGCTAGCCATTGGTGTCACCGGTGGTCCACTCATAATTCGTCTGTATTTCATCCATGGTGGCAATCGTGTTTGGCTATCTAGCTTTCTTCAAGTTGCTGGATTTCCAATCATTTTGATTCCTCTATTCTTCTCATACATGATTCGTCGTCGTCAAGTAAATACTAATGTTGATAGCCCAAAATTAAAGATTGTCACTATGAAGCTACCATTGTTTCTTTTCTCCACCATCATTGGTGTTATCACTGGCCTCGACGGTTACCTCTATTCTTATGGAGTGTCTCGTCTTCCTGTGTCCACTGCTGCTCTTATAGTTGCCTCCCAACTCGCATTCACAGCTATCTTTGCTTTCTTCATGGTGAAGCAAAAGTTCACAGCATATTCGGTGAATGCTGTGGTTTTGCTAACCCTTGGAGCGGGGATTTTGGCTCTCCATACCAATGGAGATCGCCCAATTGGTGAGTCTTCTAAGACATATGTAATGGGTTTTGTATTGACATTACTAGCTGCAGTTTTGTATGGGTTTATTTTGCCCTTGGTGGAGTTGTCCTACAGCAAAGGCAGACAAGCTATCACTTACACACTTGTATTGGAGATTCAGCTAGTTATGTGTTTCTTTGCTTCTTTATTCAGCCTTGTTGGGATGATTGTAAACAATGACTTTCAGGTTTTTCCCTCTTTGCCTTTTTATTTCTTTTGGTATTAATGTTATAAGAATGATAACAAGTCTTTTAAGAAATTTGTTTAATGATTCAATAAAAACAGGAAGTTTGCATTAGCATGTTGCATATTAATTAGTATATATCTTAAAGTTAATTGCTACTCATTTTATCATCAAACTGTAAATGATAATATGTTTGCATTAGAAAAATTATTTTTGTTGTTATTATCATTGACACTATCAATTAATCAATTAACAATAAATGATAATAAGTTTGTAATGTTATATTTTTCTTCAAAAATCATTAAATATAATTATTCCAAGATATATGAAAATTAATTGAAAATGTTTTATAATAAAGATGGAGAGAAACTAATAAACAATATTTCTCAAACACTTATTATAAATATGTTTAATTGTATTAAGAGTTTTAATCTTTAGTTGAAAGACATTTTGAAACTAATTATTGTGATTCACTGGTTTCTAAATTTGCAGTTAATTTCAACAGAAGCAAAGCATTATGGGCTAGGAGAAGCTACTTATTACGTTGTGTTAGTAGTGACTACTATAGTATGGCAAATTAATTCCATGGGAGCAGTGGGAGTTATCTTTTGTGCCTCATCTTTATTTTGTGGCGTTATGATCGCTTTGATGGTGCCTATTACAGAAGTTCTAGCAGTTATTTTTTACAAAGAGAGTTTTAATGCTCAGAAGGGAGTTTCTCTAGTTCTCTCCATATGGGGATTTGTTTCATACTTTTATGGCGAGTTTAAACAAGCTAAGGAAATGAAGAAGAATCCCAACGTAGGAGATGATGATTTGCCTCAGAAACAAAATATTCCAAATCCATAATTGTAATGCATGTTTGGGAATGTTTTTTTAACATCAATAACTTATAGCCTAGCTGTTGGTGAGCTCGAGAAAATGTTAAATAGGCATTACCGTCATTCTAAATGTCACACCATGATAATATTTATTATTTGTTAAATCAAAGTGAGTAAAATAATTTATATACATATAATTGTATTTGGTTAATACATGAGAGACACTGTCTTGTAAAGATTTTCAGATAGAATTATGTTAAAAGCCTAAAATATATAGAATTGTGCTTTTTTTAGTATTGCATTTATATACGGTAGACTTAGTCACTGGGAAATAAAGAAAAACACTTTAAGTAAGTTTTTTTATAAATATATAGCCCTTTCTTCATTTATTACTCATTTATTACGTATATATATAAGGTTTCATGGATGGTATCTTTCCTTTCTTTATACCTTGGATTGAAAGCAGCATTTCCATATTTTACAAAGCATTTGTCCTATTTCAAAGACCTCATAATGGAGTTGGACATTATTAATTACTCTAGAATATTTTAGCTTGTATGAAAGGGTGTCGTTAGTGCAAATTCATGTTGTGTTTGGATCAATAAATGGAAAGGAGGGAGTTGAATTTTAATGGAAGGAAAGGAAGAGAGATGAAGAGGAGGTAAATTGATTTTCCTTACTACGTTTTGTTGGGGACCACTAATGTAAAACACACCTAGAGGGGGGGTGAAAGGGTGTCGTTAGTGCAAATTCATGTTGTGTTTGGATCAATAAATGGAAAGGAGGGAGTTGAATTTTAATGGAAGGAAAGGAAGAGAGATGAAGAGGAGGTAAATTGATTTTCCTTACTACTACGTTTTGTTGGGCACCAGTAATGTAAAACACACCTAGAGGGGGTGAATAGGTGTAGCAAATTACTAATCCCGCTTTTCCGATTTATGAGCATAATATGAAACTGTTGTAGTTAATCGATTACTAATAGAGTTAATCGATTATTGACAATTGTCTTAATCGATTATGGTTAGAGTTAATCGATTATGCTGATTCTTGATTCTTTAAAAAGCAAATTTTTCTTGCTATGAAAACAGTGATGATTGCTGATCTTCACTATCCTAATTTAAGTATTGTTACCAATTAACACAGATCACAGAATGCAATTGAAACAGAAAACATGTAAAGACCTTAATGGAAATAAAAAGCTAATGTTTTGGTCAAATTAGTAGCTCGTGAATTACTACTCCATGTCTAATAAATATTCTCATAAGATGAAGAACTATAACCCGCAAAATATACATCTATGTCTAGCAACTATGCACATTTATGTCTAGTAACCATACTTATGAAATTGAGTTCTAATGCAACACCCCAATTGTACTAAAATTGTCAATGTTTTAGTCACATAAGTAGCTTTTTGATATAGTTCTATGTCTAGCACTATACTAACAACATGAAAACTTATGAACCATTAACATACATCTACGTCTACCAACTATATTAACAAATTTGTCAGTGATAACCATTGAATTAACTCTATGTCTAATAATTTAAATAATAAATGTATATTGTGACTAATTAATACAAAATTGTTAATCATAATGTAAGAATTAAGCAAAATTGTTAAGCAATAAATAACTCATAAGAATTAAAACATAGTAAAATAGCATATATTCAAATTAAAGTGTATACATCAAGGTCATATAACATTCAATCACAACAAGGAAGAGGTTTAACTATACATTGTCAGGTCTAACATTTCCCTCTTGCTTGTACACCTCAAAAGTTTTCCAAATTTCAATGGGCGCAAAAATTTCTATCAACACAACCAATGTTTTTCATATTTCACTTATTCGACTGTTCATATTGAAGTTCCCTATATTAGAAACATCATATCCAAAAATCAGCTCAATCAACGGTGAAAGAATGCAGTATCGAAATTTTATTTGAAGTGCTCATGGTTGTTATCTCATGCTCGCTTAGCTAGCTTGGCCCGTTCTGGGAGAGATTTGTGGTTGATTTCACTTATCCGACTATTCATATTGCAGTTCAATATGTTAAGAGTTTCATGTCCAACGATGAGCGAATGCATATCGTAATTTTACTCGAACTATTCTGATTTGAATCCTTATTTTTCCTACCAAAATGTACCTAAAAGTAAAATACTAATTGTGAAATATTGACAATTGCATGCATAAACAAATTATATACAAATTAAATCAATTAATTATAAATATAATTAAATGTAGTTGAAACATATTAGCAAATGATATCCAAAAACGTGTAAATTCACTAGTCGAATGTGGTTAATATATTTTATTATAATAAATTGGCACGGTTAACATGTGCATTTCCTCAACCATCATTGGTAGGGCCATGTCAACGAGTTGAGTTACAACAAACATTGACTTTTACGTCTGCAATTGCACACAATAAATTGGTTAATTAAAAGAAACCATTGTTAATTAACCAAATATACTGAGTCTTCATAGGAAACTGATATACATAAATTTCAAATCATGTTAAGATTCACTATAGATTTTAGGTTGCTTAAAAAATGCCTTAAAAGCAATGATTAACAATAATAAATTTTAACGTAATATATTGTATTTTAAGAATCATAACTTTTAAATTCTATCCTATACTTTTTTGTATGCTTTTAAAGGTGATTCCTTGACATCAATTAGAGATTCATCTATTTCAAGAGGTATAAATTATCAGAGTATTTTTTGGTCAGGCAAAGGGTGCTCCTTGTTAACAAGTAGAGAATAATCGATTTTAAGAAGTATAAATTATCAACTTAAATTTTCATTTTGTAGTTTTTTACGTATACCTGATGGAAATCAAACCTCTTGCATGTGAATGATGATTAATTATACTCCATTGAGATTTCAACTCAATCTAAAAAAATTAATAATGAGCTCTTACTTAGCTTGTTCACTATTCTTGCACTAGAGGTGATCCTATCTGAGCTGGGAACATTCATAAGTGTATGGGGCTAACTCTCTCAGCGAGTATTTTTTATCCATTAGACTTAAACCCGAAATTTTGCTTAAGGGAAATCAATCATATATCACTTGAACCAATACCCTTTGGTATCATACACTTTTGTTTATTAAAATACAGATTAATTCATGGAATTTAATGGAGAAAATTATTGTGAAATACTCAACTATTATTGCTCCATGAAAATAATATTTTTTTAGCAAAAAAAAAAAGAACTGTTTTAGAATTATGTGGTTGCAGTGCTAATGGGTAAAAAATAACCATGTGCCATGCTTTATTAATGAGTTGCACTAGAAAATGAAGCAGTCTTTTATCTTATATAGGACCACACCCACGAGAAAAATATTAGAAAATTCTGTCCGAATGCATATTATGATCCAGTCACTATATTGTTTGGAAAAAGACACCTATCTACATGAGATGTAGAACAATGGATCAAGATTTGTTATTTCAAATTGTAATGTAAACTATGTTCTGAATCAATAATATTGAAGTAAAAATAGAAAAATATATAATTTTTTAATTGATATGATATATTTTCATTAGTCTGAGACATAGTTTGAGACTTCATATCCTTGTAGGAGAATATGATGTGACAGTTTTTTTTGGTTTCCCACAGGTATCCTCGTACTGGAGGCAATTCTGTCTAAGCCGGGAACATTCATAGGTACGTGGGGCTAACTCTCCCAGTGTACATTTTTTCTATCCACAAAACTCAAATCCATGTTTAAAGGGAATCAATAATGTATGACTTAAACGAACTCCAGTCGGTATAGAATGCGACAGTTTAACAACTTTAACCAGTAACCCCACTTTTGATATTTTTTTCTCCACCTTTTCAGAATAATAATAATAAATAAATGAAAAGTTATCAAATACGGGGTGGGCTTAGGTAATCAGAGAAATCGTGTCTTAAAAACACATCATCATTGTTATTAGATAATTTATTTTTATCTAATATCAAAAAAGTTCGCAAGTATTATGAGTTTTTGATGCATTACTTTCATATATTAAAGATTATGCATTTTTATGTTGTAATTAATTATCGTGTGATAATCTATCCGAGACTGGTGAGTTTTGGCGTGGCATTTTGGCACATCCTGACCGAGCTTGGCACATCATTTGACCGCTTTTCATTTACTTATAATTATTCGGTTAGAAGCGGGTGTTAACTTTGTTAAATTGTTTTCACATCCTATTATCTATTTCTTGTAGGTACATAGGTGTCCTTTTCCAAACAATATAGTGCATTAATTTTCTGGTAGGTGTGGTCTTGTATAAGACGAAAGAATGTCTTCATTTTCTAGTGCAACACATTGATAAAGCATGACACATGGTGTATTTTTTACCCGTTAGCATTGCAAGAAGTATTAGACAATGAAGATGAGCATTCTGCCCAAGCCAAGACCAAGCTAGGCCAAAGCCTATCTACTCCAGCACACATGCCTAACCAAGCCAAGGCCAGTCCACACCAGCAAGGCCAAGGCATGCCTATTCACACCAGCAGGCCACAAACAGAGCAATGTCAAGCCAACCAAGTCAGCAGGCCACAAACAGAGGCCACAAGCACGAGCATGAGCACGAGCATAGCAGGGCCATCAAGGCCAAGCAGAGGCCACGAGCATGAGCACAGCAGGGCCATCAAGGCCCCTGCACCAAGGCCAAGCAGAGGCCACGAGCATGAACACAGCAGGGCCATCAAGGCCCCTGCACCAAGGCCATCTCAGCCAAATCACACATCATTCATTACAGCACACGATAACGTGTGCTACAAGCAATCGACCTTAACCTTTCTATTTTAGTTAGTTAGTTATTCTCTTTCCTATATAATTAGTATCTATGTAACTCTTAAGAATTAATGAAATTCATTCACTTTAATCAATTAAAGACTCTATTGCATTCTTGTTCATTTGTTCATTTCTTTCTTCTTCTCAAGCAAGAAGTGTTATTCACTTTCTTCTCATTCAAGGAAGATCATATTTTCACATTCTTTTAAGAACATCAACTCTAACACCATTTTTTTTTGCTAAAAGAAAATATTATTTTCATGGAGCAATAATAATTGAGAATTTTACAATAATTTTCTCCATAAATTTTGATGGATTAATCCTCATCTAATTAAACAAAAATATACATTTTTTTATATCGTTAAGATTTATCACTTAAAATTATTAATTTATAATTATTTTATGTCTCTGTATTGTAATTATTTTGACTTATATAACTATTATTTATTTAACTCATACATTTAATATTTATCTTGTATTATTAAATTAATATATGTTTCTAGCAAGTACAGGATTGTACTGCTAATATGTAAGACGAAAGAATGTCATTTTCTAATGTATTTTTTACCGGCCCGTTAGCATTGCAAGAACATCAATTCCAACAATGTTTTTTTTGTTGCTAAAAGAAGTATTATTTTCATGGAGCAATGATAATTAAGAATTTGACAATAATTTTCTCCATTAATTTCCATGGATTAATCTTCATCTAATTAAACAAAAGTATACATTGAACAAGTAAGAGATATTAGTCATTAATTTTTTTAGATTGAGTTGAAATCAGTATTGTGATAACTGGACCGGACCAGGTAGAGTGATTGGACTTGTAAAAGACTCTAGTTTGTAGTCTTAATTGATAATAATGAGGGGTTGAACCGCTTTTAGCCGGAAAAATTTTGGTCCGACCAAGTTAAACTCGGTTGAACCGGAATAATCCGGGAAGTGAACCAGACGATTCACTTAAAATTTTAAAAATAAGAACACTTCTCTGATGTTTTGTTTTACTCCAGTCCAAAAGAAAACGATAGAAATATATTATTCCAATATAGTTATACATAATTATTAATTATATAAAATGTGTATTTATATATAAATATATATTTATAGATAAAAATGATAAATTACATATGAAATCACCCGATCCGATCAGACAATTTAACCGTTTAGACTAGTTAATCCTAATATAGAATCTCTTCCTATTTGATGTCCAGCTCGAGTTTCACAATATTGGTTGAAATATTAAGTTAACCATCATTGATACATGTGAGTGGTTTGATTTCCATTATAAGTAAAAAAAACTACAAAAGCAAAATTTACGTTGATGATTTATGCGTCTTATATTGAATTATTATTCTCCACTTGCTGACAAGAAACACCATTTGGCATACCAAAAAACTATTTGATAATTTATACGTCTTGAAATAAATTAATCTCTAATTAATGTCAAGAAATCACTCTTAATACATACAAAAAAAGTATCGGATAAAATTTAAATGGATACAAAATATTACGTTAAAAATTATTTTTTTAATCATTGCTTTTAAGGCAATTTTTAAGTAACCTAAAATCCAAAGTGAATCTTAACATGATTTGAAATTGAAGTATATCAGTTTCCTAAAGACTCAGTATATTTGGTTACTTAACAATGGTCAACAAAATTCTTTAAATTAACAAAATTGTTGTTCGCACTTGCAGACGTAAAAGTCAATGCTTGTTGAACCCATAATAATAAACAAACTGAACTCGTTGACCACATGGCCTGATGAATGATGGTCGAGGAAATGCACATGTTAACCGTGCCAATTTATTATAATGCATGAGATTTATTTCTGTTTATTATAATGTAGTGGAATAGTTGGTTAATGAATGGTGTCCAGCACTACAAAGTCCAAACCACCCAAAATGTAAACTCTGATTTCATTTTTCAAATAAGAATATAATATACATCCCAGGTGAAACGCAAGTATAATAATGAAGTAGATAACTTCCACTATTGTGTATTCATCCATGAATATGTATTAACTGTTTGCTTTCATGTAACTCGGTTGGTCAAGTTGATCATTTATTTGAGGGTCATGTGCTCCTATTATTTCATCTTTACTTATAAAATATATTAATCATATTGGACTAGTCTAGTATTGGATGCTCCAAGCTAAATCAAGTAAGCGTGTATTAGATGAGTCCAGATCACTTAAATGTATTGGACGAGTCCATTCTGAATGGTGGGCAAGTCTGCTAGCTTTAACTCATTGTATGTACTAAAGATTAGGTGGGAAAGTTTGTTACAATTTTGTTATAGGCAATTATTGAATGTTTTGAATAAATTGTAACTTCATATATGCAAATGAATCAAGGAAATCATTTCTTTTTTTTAAGGGCAAGATGCAACTGCACCACACTATATTAATTAGGAAAAGATTACAAGAGAAAATGAGTTAACAATTTCTGAACCTATAGTTAGGAAAGCCTATCCTATTAACAACAAAATCCTCAAATATGAAATGAGGAATTACATCCCCGAAGTAAAGCCCCTATTGGTGACTCCCTTTGTTGCCAATTTATCTACACAATGATTACCCTCTCTAAATGTGTGAGAGGCCCTAAAGTTCATGGAGTGGAATATATCCTTACAAACATTCCACCTTGCCTTTAACTTCCAAGGGACTAACCTCTTGCCATTAAAAATGTCCACAACCAAAGCCGAGTCACACTCCAACCAGAGTGACCTCCAACCTTTTTTATGAGCAAGCTCTATGGCCATGATGGCAGCGTTTAATTCATCAAACAAGGAGTCCTGAATTTTGAAATAATCAGCAAAGCAACCCCTGAAAGCACCAGTCCAATCTCTATATATGCCACCTCTTCCTACATGACCAGGAGCACCATGTGTAGCCCTATCCGTATTAATTTTGATCCATCCCTCCTCTGGATAGAGCCATATTACTTCAGTGATGGCAGAAGCTTTACTATAATTAATCTCAATGCTAAAATTCTTGAGGATGATGAAATTCTGCATGGAGGGATTGGCCATCAGCCTAGAATTGTTCCCAGACAGGGAGGTGGCCAATTTAACCTTAGACTTTGCTTGAAGTAAAGTGAGCTTCTTGTCATGAAACCTGTCTTGGTTCCTACTAAACCAGATTGTGTTTATGGTGTGGATGATTGCTGCAAATAGCACACCCCTCACTTGAGGGCTCCACTGCAACTTGCACACCGAAAGAATAGACTGAATGGAAGATAAGTCAAATGTCAAGCCAAAAAGGGAGCCTAACCAGCTCTAGAGAGAAGAGGCCATAGTGTAGTCCAAGAATAAGTGCTTTGTAGATTCAGGATACTTGTTACACAAGCTACACATAGAAGCTAGTTGACTACCTATATGTTGCAAATTATCATCAGTTGGCATCTTACTATGAAGGAGTCTCCAAGTAGTAAAGGACTTAGATGGAGGAATTGAGCCAGTCCATATCAATTTGAACCAATCCATTTGAGGAGGAGTAGGCACAATGCTAGAAAAGACTTTTGTAAGGGTTAGATTCCCATCTGTTGATTCTTTCCAAACCAATTGGTCCTAAGCAGAGGAAATGTTAACATTAATAATGTCCACAGCAACCTGAGGGAAAAAATCCACTATAGGAGTAGGCATAATCCATTGAGATAGGTGAATAAAGTCAGCTACATTAGCTATTAGAGAAGAGTGATACTCCATAGGGATATTCATGACCTCAACCAAAGGAACCCTTAGCCAGTTATCCTTCCAGAAACTAACTTTAGCTTCATCCCCCACCAACCATATAGTCTTAGAAATCACATAGTGTCAATTTGCTTTGATAGCAGTCCAGATAGAAGACTTGAAATACCTCTAGCTAGGAGTAGCACCCTGACCAAACCTAGACCTATAGAAAGAAGCTCATTCATGGTTGGAGGACAACATCTCCCAAGTCAATTTCAACAGAGCAGCATGATTCATCTGGCTAATGGATCTCAGCCCTAGACCCCCAAATTTAGTAAGGTGCATACCTTGTGCCAAGCCACAGTGACTAGCATCCTAGTTTTAATATCTCCAGCCCAAATAAAATTCCTAACTCTACTGTCCAAGGATTTGATTAGAGTAACTGGCCAGGAGAAGATATGGAAACTATTGGCCAACATGCTCTGGATCACAGATCTCACCAACTCCACTCTGCCTATAAGAGAGGGACAAGAGCCCTTCCAGGAAGCAAGTTTATTTGTGATTTTGTCTGCAATGGGCTGAAGATGCACTCTTCTAGGCTTCCCTCTAACCAAAGGAACCCCTAGATAATTAAAAGGCAAATAACCAATCTCAAAACCAAGAGAAGCATCTAAGGAAGAGATTTTCCTAGCATTAGCATTAGAATAGAATTTGCATTTGTTGAGGTTCACCTGCTGACTAGAGGCACTCCTATAATCAAGAATGAGCTCTTTCAAGGCTAAGAGACCTCTTCTGTTTCCCTTACAGAAGATGAGGATGTCATCAACATATAGCACATGACTAGAGGTTAGCAAACCACCATGGCTAGAGATAACAACCATTCTCCCCTCAGTCATTAGCTTAGAAATCCCCCTACTGAGCACATCCTCAACCAAATAGAATAGCAGGGGAGAAAGAGGATCCCCCTTTCTAACCCTTCTCTTGCAACTGAATAAACCCACATTCTAGCCATTCACATTGATTGAAAGCTTTGTTGAGTGGAGGATCACCCTTATCCAGTTGCAGAATTTGTCATTGAACCCAAAAGCCTTTAAAGTGTCAAGCAAGAAACTCAAATCCAGAGTATCAAAGGCCTTTTGAATGTCTAGTTTGATAGTTAGATTCCCCCAAAGGTTTTGTAGTCCAACAAGTTGATTGCCTCTGAGGCTAAGCAGATGCAATCATGTATGTGTCTGTCCTTTATGAAGGCTCTCTGCTGGTGGGAGACAATTTTTGGACCTAAAACAACAAGCCTATCAGCCAACACTTTTGTAATGATCTTGAACTTGAAGTTAGCCAGAGCAATTGGTCTGAATTACTCAATCTTGTCAGCCTATTGATACTTAGGAATTAAAACAATAGTGTTTGAGTTTAGATTAGGCATTAGGCAACTTTAGGAAAATAATTGAGACACAACCTTGCACACATCATGACCAACTATATCCCAACAATTCTGAAAAAAACAGCCACCAAACCCATCAGGGCCAGGAGCACCCTCCCCGTTCATGTCAAAAACAACATGCTTAATTCCACCATAGAGGGGGGCATAGTGAGCAAGGCATTATCCTCTGAAGAAACCAGAGCAAGTATGATAGATTGGATAAGAGAATTAGAGCTAGTGTTGTTGGGAGAAGCATACAAATCAGAAAAGTAGTCCAGAGCATGATTAGCCATATCTGCTTGCTTGGATAAAATTGAATCACCAACTCTCAGCATAGTTAGAGCATTAGAGGATTGTCTAATCTTGGTCACCATATGGAAGAAACTAGTGTTCCTATCCTCATTAATCTGCCAATTAAGCCTAGATTTTTCCTTCCAAAATTGTTCTTCCACATTAAGATCCTGCATAAGCTCCTTTTGAGCCAAATCCTCTTGAGCTAAAAGATCATCATCCATACCAGAGGAATTCATACACTCCTGCACAGAATCCACCTTAGCCATAATAGTCTTCACTCTTTGATGAATATCTCCAAACACACATTCATTCCAAATCTTTAGCTCATGCTTGAACAACTTTAGTTTCTCAGATAAAGTGAACATAGGGCAGCCTATGACCCCCCCCC
>NC_032028.1:9699007-9723383 GCF_001865875.1 Lupinus angustifolius | reverse complement strand
CCAAACCTCAGCCACCAATCTTGAGAGGTCAGGATAAGTCAACCACATTTTGTGGAATCTGAAAGGAGAGATTCTAGGAACAGAGTCCATAGAGGAAGCCAACAACAAAGGATGATGGTCAGAGGAGCTCCTAGGAAAAGTGCAGCAGGAGGTGTGAGTCCAATCAGTCAACCATTCAAGGTTATAGAGACTCAAATGAAGCTTCTTTTCAGTATGAGCTATGCCTCTTCTTCTATTTGACCAAGTAAAAACAACCCCTCTAGTTAGCAGGTGAAGAAGATTAGCCTCATAAGTGAAATCCTTAAATTCCTCATAAGGACGTCTAGGGGGAGAGATGAACCCCTACACTAATGAGCCCCTAGGACCACATTAAAATCACCCACCTATGCAACAACAAGCACCAAGATTATTATTCTTCAAATGCAAGAGCTCAGACCACAAACTTCTTCTATGCAGATAGTTATTCTTAGCATACACAACACTAAGAAAACCAGACTTGCCTTCCATTTGCCAAAAGAGGGTGTTGTGCTGATTGGAACTAGCCATCACCCTTAGGTTTAAATCCAGTCTATACAACCCCCATAAATTAGGCCTGAGACTACCTCTATCATTCACCCAAAAGAGCTTAAGACCCAAACCCTACTAGAAAGAAGGGCTAACAACATCAAAATAAATCATAGGCTCAGAAAGAAAAACTAAATCAAGCTTGTTCTTTAGGCAGAGATTTTTAAAAACCAACGTAGTTTTTAGGTTACCTAAACCTATACAATTCCAATAGATTACATTCATTGGGAAGTGTTCAAATACCCACCCCTTCTGGTGTAATGTATCCTCTCATTGTTTCCAATCTTCCTTAACTTTTTCTTTTGGGACTTGGAAAGCACCTCCGTGAAAGTTCCTTCTACCTCCACCTCCTCCTCAACCTCATTATCAGCCCAGAGCTTGCCTACTATTTGCATACCCTTAGCAGCCATTGGATTTGGCATGTTCAAGATTGATTGTATGATAAAATTGTCCTTATGATGGTTCATTGGAGTAGCAACCGGTCTAGGAAAGTTGGGAATTCTTGAAATATGTTATTGTATTAGTCCCACATTGTCTAGTATTGTAATAGAGTAGAGTAACCAATGTTATATATTGGACTTAGGTCCCTTGTTATAATGTGCACCAGATCTAAGCATTCCCATGGGTGTGCTAGGGTTTGTAATCCTTATTCTCTAATAATATCTTGGTAGTTGCCCAGTGCTCCCGGAGACGTAGGCACAATTGGTTGAACCCCGTTAACAAATTCTCTTGTTTCTTCTCTTCTATTTATTCTATGCACATTATTGATTGCTTGTGGCCAACTGCACAACGATCACTTCCGCTGCACAAACAATTGGTATCAGAGTCAATTAGTAGATGGCTCTTAACCCAAACGTTAGATAATGGCTAAAGAGGGTGAAGGCGTGGTGGCTAGACAAGATGTGTCAAAGGTAGTGGCAAAGATAAAGTAGATGAGTTGAAGGAGAAAGAAACATGGCGGAACTATGGTGTGGGCGATATATGTGTTGATCCAGAACCCCATAAGTTCATGTATTGGGTTAGGATCAAGGTGGAGATAAAGACTCATGTGTTGAGTTTAACCTAGAGACAAATGCTGACAATATCTCTCTAGATGTTGAGAGAATATTCTCATCTGAGATGAGAAGTGGAATATCCTAATGGCGTGTCTGAGATGTCATAGTGAAGGATGTTAATTGTTAGCAGATCTACAAAAGCAGAGAGGCGTTGGCTGACTTTGATGTAGGATATAACATGGGCATTGGCTTTGATGCAAGTTGTAACACGAGCATTGGTAGAGATGCAAGGGGTGTGACATGGGCATTGGCTTGGATGTAAGGATGTGACACATACATTAGTTAGCATTGACGCAAGGTGTGTGGGTATACTCCTTATGGTGGAGTATGATAGTTCTTTTGAACTACGATTGTCAAAGTAGACAATGGTGGTAGCGATTGAGGCTTTCCAAGGAAGCTCCAAAGTTCAGTTTGACTGAGTATTGAAGAAGACGATTGTTGGTGAACTTTTGTGTAGAGGTTCCAATATATCGAAAGACTTCCTAGCAATAGGTGGCTAGGCGGCGTGTTCCATTTGATGGCGGTACAGGAAGCTGCACTACAAGTTTGGAGAGCTAGGCTCTTGATAACATCGTCAAGGATACTCAGAAGGTCTATGTTGTAGGGGAGTAGTTAAAGAGAATTAGACATTGAACAATGTGGAGTCATATATTCGCTAAGGTGGAGATTCTTGTGTAGATTTCCTAAGGAGCTATATATTCTTCTATTTCAATCAAGGTGGAGAATATTGGGAATGCTTGAAATATGTTATTGTATTAGTCCCACATTGTCTAGTATTGGAATAGAGTAGAGTAACCAATATTATATATTGGAATCATGTCCCTTTTTATAATGTGCACTAGATATAAGCACCAAATAGAAACACCCCATGGGCAGGTGGGCCCATGGGTGTGCTAGGGTTTGTAATCCTTATTTTCTAATAATATATTGGTAGCCGCTCAACGCTCCAGGGACGTAGGCATAATTGGCTGAACCCCGCTAACAAATTCTCTTGTTTCTTCTCTTCTATTTCTTCTATGCACATTATTTGATTGCTTGTGGCCAACGTTGCGCAACGATCGCTTCCACTGTACCAACAAGGAATTTCCTCTAACACTTCCTTCCTAGAAGACCTTCTGCAATTCGACACCAAGTGACCAATAGATTGACAACCCAAGCAAAACTCAAGGATATTTTCGAATTCTATGGACACAAAAAAAGCAAACACTTCACTCTCCACCAAAATTTGATCAGGGAGAGTGTTTTTGAGATTGATATCCACCAGAACTCTAGAAAAGTGCCCAAATGTTCTATTACTAGTGGCCTCATCAAGAGAAATAAGAGTACCAATCCCCCCAGCTTTCGAGAAGATAATCCTTGGACTCAAATATTCTTGGGGGAGACCCAAGATTTTAATCCAACATTGAGAATGTGTCACCTTTTGCAATGGCGGATTGAAGTCAGGGGTCTATAAGGAAAGCCTCAGAAGCCCATGTTTTAAGTTCTAGGACCCAACTGCGCACACATTTCTCATGTCCTCAACAAAGAAGAATGAGAATTCATAGAATCCTCTACCCAAGGATACCATACTCCATTTACCCACCATACACCATAGAGTTGAAAGTTTAGTTTTTAGATCTACAAACTTGAGAGGTTGATCACCCTTGGCCATAATGAGCCTACTATGAAGATGACTTTTGCATCGCTTGGTACTAAGCTTCAAGGATCTTAATTGAAACAACATCCCCTTTGATGCACGGCTGAGGAAGTTGAGAGACCATAATATCAGAAGTATGCTTAAGAGCTTGAGCAAAAGATTGGTGTTTCTTGATAGAAGGAGGCATCGTGAGTTTTTGAGCTTTGTCTTCCAGAGACCAAAGGAAACTCCAAGGTATGAGGGGCACACCACCAGGTAACATGATGTTGCATCCAAGGAGAGTGTCCCGAAAAGCTAGAGAAGACCCTATTAGAGCACCTTTCACTAACTTTCTCTCACTACTTTAGAAATACTTCGATTATCCTCAAGGAAATCATTTCTCACAAACTTTCTACTTCTCTATTTTGTGTTACTCATTCTCTATATAGTTTGTGTTTACTTCCTCCTTTCTCTTTCCCCTTTTAAATAGGAATGGTTTCCTTCTTCTTTGGTTGGTACCAGAGCTTCAGTGAAGCTCTACTGCTTGAGTAAATCATGTCTTCTAACTCTAATTCCTCATCTCTAGATAATGGAGAACTAAATCCACAATTGGATTATGATGTTGCAAAAAATCATGGTTATATGTATTAATTGCATATTTAAGAAAATAATTTTTTTCATGTTGGTTTCACCACCTTTAAATGGTGAAAATAACTTCAACGGTCACCATAAATGAAAATGATATTGATTTCAAATTAAATAATAAGTCATGGTTTGTTGATGGAACAATTACAATGTCAATTCAAGGTAGCATTTTGTTTTTAGCTTAGCGAGCATATATTATCGTGATTTCTTAGAATATAAGATCAGTTTCGAATTGCAGACAAAGGAGAACAAATCACATCACTCAAGCTAAATGAGCTTTCTATTTCTTCCTACTTCACCGAACTCATTATGAGATGAGCTTAATAATTTCAAACTTTTACGTAAGTGTACATGTCTTATAAGATGGGTATGTGATGTACATCACATACGCATCTGTTGTTTCACAAATTCTAACAGCATCGTATAAGACATGATTTGAGTAATATTAAGAAGTATAAGTTAGAAGATCAATAAAGTCAATGTTTCAAAAGCATCTTAATGAATCTTACAATGACGTTAGATTATAGATTACGCTCATATACCCTATACCATAACTAATCGAGAGTATATATTTTGTCCCATAATTTGTGCCACTTCATGTGCCATATGATATGATTGGACAAAAAATACTTAATAATTAAATTTTAACTTAAATATATTTTTTCAACCAATAACAATCTCATGGCACATGGAGTGACACTCATTATGGTACAATAGATGTGCATCCTAGTTAATCAATGTGTCTTCCTTCGTTGTGCTACAAGAAAGGCAAATGCTCGCAAACAATGTAGAATCTAAATATTTAGTAGTTTATGGAAGGGGAAACATATGTAACAATGGTGGTAATTTTGGAAGGGGCAAAACACTTATCATGAGGAAAAAAAATATTGGAGTTAAGTGTTAAATAAATCATATATTATACACTCTTTTTACATCACTTTAACTACTTAATCAACTCAAATGAATAAAATTGTACTAATACATGATTAAAACTTGTTTAAATGGCCATGTCTCACATTTGGAGTGTCTTGCAGGCTTAATCTAGAGGAATTATGACAAAATGATAAGTTTCGGGCAAAAACAATGATTCAACCATAAGTAGTCCGAGTAAAATTGTGATACTGAATTCATTCACCATTGGATCGAGCTGAATTATGGATAACTTGTTCCTAATTGATGGATCTTCGTTGGATCATCAAAATATAGAAAACTCTATGCGCTAAGCACAGTGATGAAATTTTTTGAAAATATATCCATTGTTTCGTGTATGCTAATTGCACCTACATGAGCTTAGCATAATGGGTGGTGCACTAAGCACACGAAGGTGTGCCAATGCAAATTGGTACGTTGAAAGTTTGCAAATAGCTAGCTGGAGGCGGTGCGTTGAGCGCATAAACCAACATGTAGACACTATTTAAGGACTTCCAACTCAAGCAAAAGGATACACATTTTGTAATATTGATTAGTAATACTTCTTTTTTGAGTTTCTATTGTAGTTTCGCTCATTTTAGTCATGGAACCAAGGAGTAAGTATTAGATGAGTTAATCTACAATCATTTGTGTGTGGTTCTTAAGAATTATTTGTACATCAACTTATTTTATGCTTAATATATTCTTCATTTTTTAGTTAGGTATGATTTCATTTATAATAAGAAAAGTTTTAGTTAGTTGTGTTTCATGTCACACCCCATTTATAATATTCTTAATTTTAGGTATATGTTATAATAAAAATACAATTTGTGCTATTTGTTGGTATGATATGCTTTTATTACATTAGAGTGTTATATTTTTATACAAATATTTTGATGTTTATTTATTTGAAGGATGTACAATCATTAAATTATATTAGATTTTTTTAAAGCTAGGTGAAAAACACCCCAATATATTAAAAAAGGAATTCAGGGAGAATGAAGCTAGGCAAAGTATCCCACCAAGCATACATTTTTGAAGAAATATCAAAAGAAACTAACTTATCGGTACAAATATTCCCCTCCCTATAAATATGAGACACTCGGAGCTCCATAGATGAAGCATGACGTTGACACATGTGCCACTTATTAAGAAGCTTCCAGGGAACCTTGAATTTGCCTTGAAGATATCAACCACATTCATAGAGTCATATTCAAGCCAAACCTTGTTCCATCCTCTATTATGGGCAATCTCAATTGCTAGGATAGCAACCCTTAACTCAGAACATAAAGAGTCTTTAATGTTGAGGTAAGAAGCAAAGCAGCCTAAAAAATTACTCTAGCTATCCCTATAAATAGCTCCTCCTCCTGCATGACCAGGAGCCCGTGGGCAGCACCATTGGAGTTAATTTTGATCCATCCTGACAAAGGGGTATATCACAACACCTCAGTGATGACAGGGGCAGAGTTATAGTGCGGAGAAACGTTTAAGTTCCTTAAAATAGTGAAATCATGGTGAGAACCATTAGCACACAACTTAGAAAGGTTTCCCGACATAGATATTCCCATCTTTATTCTTGATTTTTCCATAGCCATAGAAGTCCAAGTATCCTGGAATCAGCAAAAATTCATGGAATGCCAAACTGTGTTCACGGTGTGGACAATTGCAACAGCAAGAACACTCTTAATTTGAGGACTCCATTGAAGACTACACATGGACATAATCCCAGCTATGGAGGAAGTGTCCATTTGGATATGAAAGATGCTACCAATCCAATGCCAAAGGTCAACAGCAAAAGGACACAAGAGGAACAAATGATCAGAGGTCTCACTGCTAGCCCTGCAGAGATTACACATTGAAACTAGAGAGCACCCTCTCAATTGGAGATTATCATCAGTAGGCATTCTCTTATGGAACAGCCTCCAAATAGTGAAGGATTTGGATGGGGGAATTGAATCAGACCAAATTGTCCTGCACCAGGCCATGTGATTAGCATCAGGCCTGATGCAATTATAGGCAGATTTAAGAGAAAGAGAGCCAACCATAGTGCCCTGCCAAACAATATGATCTTCTTTGTTTGTGATGGTGATGTCTGCAATGTTTGAGGCTATCTAAGGGAACAAATCATGAATCAGCTTAGGAATGGTCCGTTTATAATCATGAGTAAAGTCAGTGACCTTGGCTAAGAGTGAAGGGTGAAACTCAGCAGGGATATCAAGGAAGTCCACTAGAGTAGATCCCAACCAGTTGTCCAGCCAGAAATTTATACTTTTGCCCTCTCCAACCAGCCAAATTGAATTAGACATAGCAGTGTGCCAATTACTTTTAATGCCAGGCCAAATTGAAGATTTGAAATATATTTGAGAAGGAGAGATACCATTCCCAAATCTATGTCTATAAAGGATAGCCCACTCTTGGTTAGAAGAGGACATTTCCTAGGCAAACTTAATCAACGCAGCCTGATTCATAGCCTTGATCGATCTCAAACCTAAGCCATCAGAATTTATTGGAGAGCAAACCTTGTGCCAAGAAACAATAGCAATTTTCCTTATGCTTGTGTCACTTGACCATATGAAATTCTTGATGCATTTGTCCAAGTGCTTAATCAAGTTGGAAGGCCAAGAGTAGATGTAAAAACTGTAGGTGAACATACTTAGAATGATAGACTTGACAAGGCGAGCATATTAGATTTATAAACAAGGCGAATTTTCAAATGTTTCTAGAAAAATTATTACCTTAACATCATATTGGAAATTAATATTCTTTACATGATATTTAGATATACTTCAAGATTTCTTAGGAGTATGAAAAATATGTGAGCTTAGTTTTGCATATATGAAAGGAGACAATTTCATTTGTGGTGGCATAAAAGTGTGAACTTGGTTAAAAGTAAAGTACAAGTATATTTTTGGACATGCATGTGATTTCTCATAAGGAATCTATATAACCAGGTAATATTAATATGGTGATGTTAAGAACAACTTAAGAGGATTATCATTAGAGGCACTCTTACTTTAAGTGATTACTAGCTATTTATTCCTAACTCATCTTTTTAGTTGACCTTTGCTTGAGTTAAACTAAATATATGGTGCCTTATGTTAGATATAATAGTGAGAACACAAATTTCTTGAGCATAAGAAATAAAAATTCATCACTCATTTCTTTGATATGTAATCCCATTTGGTGACTTTGAAAATGTTATAACCAAGGCTTGTTTAGTATGTGTGTTTAAGAAGAGAGATGCAACTTGTGCCTCTAATAAACTTAGGTTTCACGAAGGAAACTAGGGTTTGTCTAATAAAATGATTATTGAGATTACTTTTGTATGGGTAAACTTTGAGGCTGGATAGTTACCATAATAGTATTAATTATTTTTTTGATTAAAGAGAATTGAACATCTAAAAAATAAAATTGATGAAATTTCTTAAGAAATTTAAACAAATCAAAGTACCTCCCATGGAAAGTTGAATATTGTGGTTGATACTTTGAGTATGATCTCACCAAATTGTAATGTGTCATTATACTTTAGGTAGGGTATAATACCTATACCCCTTGTAATATTGAATACCCATATTGTAATTATTTTTATAATTTTTTGAATCTAGTTGTTGCTCTTTTTGTGATAAATAATGTTAATTTACCTGAGGAAGAGAATTTCTGGAAAACAATACCTTAATGATAAATTTAAATACTTATATTATTCGAAAAATGGTTTTTCTATGACTGGTTTTGTTGTGAGAAAATAACTTTTTATTGATCTTAATAGGACAAAACGATTATTTATTTATTTTTTTTGTTTTCCCTAGGTATCCTTATTTTATGTTTTTATTTTGTATGTCAATAAATGTGTATATATAAAAAATCTCTATATTTATGATAATAATTGGGGAAAAAACTATTCTTATCTAATATTCCAAAATTTAGCTTTTTCAAAATGATTATGAAATTTAAGTGTTAACTTAATATTGTAGTTTGTTATTCATCATGAAACTTAATTATTATAATTACTTGTATAAATATTTTAAGATGGTTTATTTGGCATTAAATTCCATTCTTATCATTGTTATGGGTGTTTTATGTTTTATTGCTTCATCCTCATTCATCTGTCCACTTTTGAATTGCATTGGTTCATTAAATTAGAAATCTAGATTAAAAAGTTGAATTTGGTCAGATGAATGTATTAACGTCTTATCTTCTTGTAATTAACAAAAAAATAAGACACTTTGAAGGAAGTCTTATCCATTCCATTATAGAATAAGAGAAAAAGGAAAGCGTGCATTGAGAAGACTCCAAGAATGAATTAAAATAAACTCCATTATCTTATCTTGGTGAAACCTCAAGTTCTCAAAAGTCACTTTGTTCCGAACATGCCAAATAGTCCAAATTGTAGTAAACGGAAGAGCCATCTATAAATATTTTTTCTTGCCTTTTCATGAATTGAGAAATGAGACTTTATTTCATTATGAATAACAGATGTAAGACCAAAGCAAGAATAGAGGTTTTGCCAAGTAGAATAAGATATTGGGCAAGAGAAGAACAAGTGATTAGTAGATTCCTCTAACTCACCACAAAGAGCATAATGAAGAAGGTCTTGTACTCCTAAACCCCCTCTATGAGCTAGATTGAGTTTAGTTGGTATTCCACCCAAGACAATTTTCCATACTAAGTACTTCATCTTTGATGGAACGTTACATGTCCAAATCTTTTTGAAGAAAAGAAGATCGTAATTTTCTTCCTCATTTTGCAAAAATTGGTATGCACTCTTGACCGGGTACTTCCCACTCCTCTTCCTCCCAAGCGAACAAGTTCCTTCTCCATATAAGATTCTAGGTCCAAGTCTCATTACTCCGTGAACCCAAGGAGTCAATAGTTGCATCTTTATCGAAAGCCACCTGAAACAATTCTAGAAATGAAATTTTGAGGTAATCTCTCCCCACCCAATTATCAGTCCATAATTTAATAGAGGAACCACAACCTAAAGATCTACGAAGACCATCCTTTACCCAACCACAACTGATCCCTTCCCTGGTTTGACTAAGATTTCCTAATTCTCTCCACCATGATGAACCCCTCCTAAAGCAATCAAGAAACCCATCCCCTCCACTACTCAAAAACCCATCCCCATATCTAGATCTTAAGACTTTCACCCAAAGAGCATCTCTCTCACTTAGTAATCTCCACCTCCATTTACCTAAAAGAGCTAAATTGAACACAAACAAGTTTTTGATCCCAAGACCCCCTTCCTCTTTTAGCCTACACACCTTATTCCATCTTACCCAATGAATGCCTTTTCTCTCTTCCTCCTTTCCCCATAAAAAACGTCTTTGAATTTTTTCAATCGCAATAATAATAGAGATTGGGGCTTTAAAAAAAAGTAATAAATAGGTAAAGAGCATAGTACCGATTTAAGAAGAGTTACCCGACCGCCAAAGGATAAGAGCTTATGCTTCCAAAGAGAAAGTTTCTTTTTGAATTTATCAATGTCGGAGACTAAGTAGAAAGCCTTTTAGGGTTAGCACTAACATGAATCCCCAAAAATTTGAAAGGAACAGAACCAACAACACAATTTAATATATTATCTGCTTTCAGAACAAAGTCACGATTTGACTTAAGACCCATGAAGCTACTTTTGTGGAAATTAGTTTTCAATCCAAATGTCAATTCGAAACATTTCAGAATACTTTTAAGCACCAAAATATTATGCTCAGAATTCATACCGATAAGAAGGGTGTCGTCCACATATTGTAGGTGGGAGACAATAACATCATCTTTACCAACCTTGTACCCAGTAAAAATGTTCTTCGAAACTGCTGCTGTCATTATGCTGCTAAGACCTTCAGCAACAATAAAAAAAAAAGGTGCATGATCACCAAAAGATCTAGGGTTCGATTCCTGAGAGTAACACTTATTTTGAGACAACTCGAAATGGATTTGTTCCTTACCCATAGAGTAAGGGTATGTCCTTGATACTTGGTAGTACCAAAAAAATCATGTCTTTCCATACTAGACATGATTTGTGAGTGTTGGACATGAGTCATTGAACAACTTTTCCATCACAGAGACCAGCTAAATAACAAAAACAAATCTTATGATTTATAATAAATTGGCACGGTTAGCATGTGCATTTCTTCAACCATCATTCATTGGGCAGTAGGGCAATATGTGTGGTCAATTAAGTTAACATGAAAATAGAGCTCCAAACGGCTTCAAACGAAAATAGTATCACACAACTATATTCGTTTTAGAAGGAAAAAAACACGGTATTATGATTGATGTGCCTGCAATGCTAATAAGTAAAATATGTACCATGTCCTAATCCTTAGGACCACACTTACCAGAAAAATAATTGGAAATTTTGTCAGGATGTATACTATACTTCAATCACTATATTGTTTGGAAAAAAGACACCTTCTACATGTGTAGAGAATGAAATGTGAACTCTTCAACAACATAAACGAGTAACACACACTTCTAATATTTTTCTCTCCTCCTTTTCAAAATAATATAAAATAAATGAAAAGTGGTCAAATGCGCGGTAGACTTAGGTGGTCATAGAAACAGTGTCTCATTCACAAAATTATGAGGATAGTTGTTAAAGACTTCACATTGTCAGTGAAGTCTATATATACACTGCATGCATAGATAGAGAAGACCATTAAAACACAGACATTTGCATAGCTTAACTCTTGTTATACAAAGTTTTGCTATTATACATTACATTTACATATACAGAGAGAAATTGTAAGTGAAGTAAGTTGCAATGACAGAAGGGAGTGATGCAAGAAAAGAGAAAACAATGAAGAGAGTAGTTTTGATGATAAATTGCATATTGCTAGCAACTGGTGTGACTGGTGGTCCACTAGTAATACGTCTCTACTTCATCCATGGTGGTAGCCGTGTTTGGATATCCAGCTTCCTCCAAGCTGCGGGCTTTCCCATCATTTTGATTCCCCTCTTCATCTCATATATCATTCGTCGTCGTTCTGTTGTTGATAGTTCAAAATTGAAGATTATCACTATGAAGCTACCTCTATTTGTTGCATCTGCCATACTTGGTATCCTAAATGGCCTCGACAATTATCTCTATTCATATGGTGTGGCTCGTCTTCCTGTCTCTACCTCTGCTCTTATTGTAGCATCCCAACTTGCCTTCACAGCTCTATTTGGTTTCTTCTTGGTGAAGCAAAAGTTCACGCCTTACTCAGTGAACGCTATTGTTTTGCTTACTCTTGCAGCCGGAATCTTAGCTTTGAATACTAAAGGAGATCGCCCAACTAGTGAATCTTCTAAAACATATATGATGGGATTTGTGTTGACAATAGTTGCTGCTATATTGTATGGGTTTATTTTGCCCTTGGTGGAGTTGGTCTACAAGAAAGCCAAACAACCTATCACTTACTCGCTTGTATTGGAGATTCAAGTAGTTATGTGTTTCTTTGCTTCATTATTCTGCATTGTTGGGATGATCATAAATAACGACTTTAAGGTTATTACAACAGAAGCAAGACATTTTGGTCTTGGGGAAGCTACCTATTATGTTGTTTTGGTGACGAGTGCTATGGTATGGCAGATTAACTTCTTGGGGGCAATAGGAGTCATCTTTTGTGCCTCGTCATTATTATCTGGTATCGTGATTGCTTTGATGGTTCCTGTAACAGAAGTTCTAGCCGTTGTTTTTTACAAGGAGACATTTAAAGCAGAGAAAGGAGTTTCTGTAGTACTCTCTATATGGGGATTTGTCTCATACTTTTATGGCGAGTTCAAACAAGTCAAAGAGTTCGAGAGGAATAGCACTATATCAAATGAGTTGAATAGAAAGGATAGTGCTCTTGATCCATAATTGTAATGCATTTTTTTTGTCATTATACGCTTGTACGCAACATAATTTCTGTAATTTTCCGTTTTTTCAATCATTAAATTAGGCATTTTATGCGTTGTATCTTTGTTGATTTTATATTTATATAAATAAAAAAAAGTCCTTCGGATTATAGACTTGATATTGTAGAATGTCATATGCATGACTTAATTTTTAGGTTTATTGGAATAACTAAAAAGTTATAGGAAACAAAACATAAATGAAATTCCTATGTTGGATCCGTGCAGAAGGGCATAATCTGATTTAGAAAACTTTTACCTTAGATCATCAAAGAAGAGAACCCTGTCTTTTTTTATCACAATTTATGATTATTGGTTGAATATGTTTCGGCCAAATTTGTATCCCATAAAACGTTTTTTAAGTTATCTGGCATCTTTGGTTCTTCATGCTAATGAAATGAATAATGCATCTATGATAGAGTCAGTAATTGATAGTATTTTAGAAATGGAAGTTATAGTAGTGAAAATAGAAGTGGAGAAGCTTTGGAGCTACACAACTTAGAATAATTTGCTTCTTATTTGGATGCTTTACAAATGAAGGGTGAGTGCCTATTTATAGGCTTTCTACAACACTTATGAATTTCTAGATGGTTCCATAAGTATCTAGTATACATTTTTTCTCAAGATTTCTAGATACTTCTTTAATTATAATACTAAATGCCTATAATAGAATATACTAGAAGCTTAGGATAATTCTAGATATTATGGTACAATCAAGTGTGGAAGCTTCTAGAAAGTGTGCATCAATATTTTATCACTCCTCCTTGATGCACATCTTTGTAACTCCTAGCATCGATCGTAGTTGCTCGAACTTTGGCCTTGGTAATGCCTTAGTGAATATGTCAGCAATTTGATCTTCGGTCTTGCAATACTCGAGCTTTATTTCTTTATTCTCACTTGCTTCTCTGACAACATGATATTTAATTGCGATATGTTTTGTCCTGTTGTGATGGACTGGATTCTTTGCTATCGCTATCGCCGATTTGTTGTCACAATAGATTGTCATAGGCTCCATCTCTTGATCTCCCATATCATTGAGTATTCGTCTAAGCCATATAGCTTGGTTAGTCGTCTCTGCAGCTGCTACGTACTCAGCTTCTGCTGTTGATTGTGCAATGATTGCTTGCTTCTTTGACGCCCAAGAGAATACTCCTGATCCAAGTGAGAAGGCATAACCAGATGTGCTCTTCATGTCATCCATCGAACCTGCCCAATCACTGTCAGTGTAGCCGTGTAATGTTGAGTTGGTGTTGGTCTTATACCATATACCGAACTCTTTTGTTCCTTGTAAGTATCTAAGAATTCTTTTTCCAACTCCAAAGTGGATTTGACTCGGGCTTTGCATGAATCTTGATAGAAGACTTGTAGCATACATGATATCTGGTCGAGTGGCAGTGAGATATAGAAGACTCCCGATCAAACTCCTGTAGAGAGATGCATCTGCCTGTGGAGATCCATCGTCCTTCTGTAGCTTCTCATTAGTCACGAGCGGAGTAGCAACTGGTTTGCACTCACACATCTTGAACTTCTTTAGTAGTTCTTCTATGTATTTCTTCTGTGAGATGAATATACCTTCTTTTCTTTGATTTACCTCAATTCCAAGGAAGTAGTGCATTAAGCCTAGGTCTGTCATCTCGAATGTCTTCATCATGTCTTCTTTGAACTCTGTTATCATCTTTATATTGTTTCCAGTGTATATAAGATCATCTACGTACAAGGAAACTATTAAAGTATCATACTGACCTTGGGACTTAATGTATAGTGTAGGCTCACTCTTACTCCTCCTAAATCCTTTATCGACGAAGTACTGGTCAATTCTACTATACCATGCTCGAGGAGCTTGCTTCAAGCCATATAGAGCCTTCTTCAATCGTAGCACTTTGTTTTCGTTGCCCTTGCTCATGAACCCTTCTGGCTGCTCCACATAGATCTCTTCTTGAAGTACTCCATTGAGGAATGCAGACTTGACATCTAGCTGGTAAATGCTCCATCCTCTTTTTGCTGCAAGAGCTATTAGAGCTCTTATAGTATCTAGACGAGCAACTGGAGCAAATGTCTCATTATAGTCGATTCCTGGTTGTTGGGAGTAGCCCTTGGCTACTAATCTCGCCTTGTGCTTATGTATAGTGCCATCAGGATTGAGCTTTATTTTATACACCCATTTTACTCCGATGATGTCTTTATCTTTTGGACAATCTACTAGCTCCCACGTGTTGTTTTTCTCGATCATCTTTATCTCTTCTTCCATTGCCTTGACCCATACTTCTTGCCTTGATGCTTCTTCAAAGCTTCCAGGTTCAACTATGGCCAAGTTGCATGTCTCATATATATCTACTAAGGATCTTACTCGTCTCGGAGAAGATTCCGGTGAAGATTGTTCATGTGGGAGTGTAGTTGGCGTACCTGGATCTTCTGTTGCTTCTTCTACTTCCCCAGTTACTTGTGGTTGTTGTGTTGGTATGGAGATGTTGTGTCTCTCAATCTTGCCTTCATTCCAGTTCCAAGCGGCACTTTCATCAACTTCAACATCTCGACTGATGATAAGTTTCTTCGTTTCTAGATTGTATATGCGATAGCCTTTTGACTGTGTGCTATATCCCAAGAAGATGCCTCTTATCGTCTTGTCTTCTAGTTTGTGTCTCTTTTCTTTTGGGACATGTATATAACAGATAGATCCAAAAACTCTTAGATGTTTAGCTGATGGCTTCCTACCGCTCCAAGCTTCTATAGGAGTTTTACCTTCGACTGCCTTTGTTGGACATCTATTCATTATGTAGACAGCTGTGTAAACTGCTTCGGCCCAAAAGGTGTTTGGCAAACCTTTCTCCTTGAGCATCGATCTAGCCATCTCCATGACCGTGCGATTTTTCCTTTCAGACACCCCATTTTGTTGTGGAGTGTAAGCAACTGTGAGTTGACGCTCTATGCCTTCATCCTCACAAAATTTATCAAATTCGTGAGAGTTGTACTCTTTGCCACGATCGCTTCTGAGTACTTTTATATGTTTCCCGCTTTGCTTCTCGACAAAGGCCTTGAACTTCTTGAATATTCCAAAGACTTCTGATTTTTCTTTTATAAAATAGACCCATGTCATTCTAGAAAAGTCATCAATGAAGAGGATGAAATACCTGTTATTAGTGAGGGATGGCGTCCTCATTGGTCCACATACGTCAGTATGGATGAGCTCCAACAAGCGTTTTGCTCTCCAAGATTTCCCACTTGAAAAAGGTAGTCTATGTTGCTTCCCAAGTAGACATCCTTCACAAGCTCCTTCATTCTCTTGGATGCATGGAAGATCCTTCATCATTCTTTTATGATATAATAGCTTTAAGGCTTGGTTATTAAGATGACCAAATCTTCGATGCCATAGCCATGATTCATCAACTTGAACCTTCATAGCGATGTTAGTAGCATATTTCCAAGTTATTGGAAAACTTCTATTTCTTTTCTCCATTTTAACTTGGGCTATTTCAAACTTTCTATTATTGTCATATATATTGCATGTATCTCCCTCAAAGTGGAGAGAGTAACCTTTTTCCATCATTTGGCCAATACTCAAGAGATTTTCTTTAAGGTTAGGAACTAGTAAGACATCTTTGATAAGTCGCGTACCTGATTGTGTCTCCACCATGACAGTGCCTTTGCCTTTAGACTCAACCATGGTGCCATTACCTAATCGAACTTGCACTCTGACAGACTCATCAATATCTTTGAAAATGCTCCCGTCCTTAGCCATGTGGTTACTACAACCACTATCCAAGTACCAGTTTTCTTCTTTATCACGACTACAGACTTGGTTGGCATAGAATAGTTGTTGGTCATGTTTGCATTCTTCAGTGAAATTGGCCTGATGATTATTTTTGTTGCGACAATTTTGCTCTGAGTGCCCAAATCTTTTGCAATATTGGCATTGTATCTTTCCTCGATATCGACAATATTTTTCTGAATGGCCTGACTTCTGGCATATGCCGCAAGGAAGATATTTTGCTTGATTGTTTCTAGAGAAATCTTTAGAAATCTCTTTGTTTCTAGAATGTTCCGCACCAATATTATTTCTTCTTTGATATTCTTTATTCTGAGACCTTAGTCTGAGCTTTGATTGAAAGGCATTTTCTAGTGAACCTTCATCATGCCTACTCAATCTTTGCTCATAAGCTTCTAGAGAGCCCATTAGTTCTGTTACTGATAGAGTAGACAAATCTTTGGTTTGCTCAATCGTAGTAACTATTGAGTCATATTTTTGGGGAATTGAAATCAGAATTTTCTCAACAATTCTTTTGTCAAGAATATTTTCCCCATAGGCTTTCATTTGATTGACTATTTCTTTTATTTTAGAATAATAGTCTTTTATGGTCTCAGACTCTTTCATCTTAAGTAATTCAAACTCACGCCTAAGAGTTTGAAGTTTAATGGTGCGTACCTTATCACTGCCATGAAACTCCTCCTTTAGTGTATCCCATGCTTCTTTGGCACTTGTAGCTCCCATTATTCTTGGAAAGATAGTCTCCGCCAAGGCTTGTTGTAGAATAAATAACGCTTTTGCATCCTTTTGCACATTCTCTTTCAACTCCTTTTTCTGAGCCACGGTAAGAGTTGAAGTATTCTCTGGAGTAGTGAATCCTTCTTCTACAATATCCCACAAATCTTGGGACCGGAAGAAAGTAGTCATTTTTGTATTCCAAAAATCATAGTTTTCTCCAGTGAAAATTGGGATAGGAATTGATGATGATTGAATAGTGCTAGCCATAGCTCAAAGTGTATAAATATGGTTTAGTTTGGATGTGAGATTCTTGGAGATAGTTGGAAATGGATAGAGTAATATTCTACGCCCAGTGTATGACCAAACGTAGCTCTGATGCCACTGATAGTATTTTAGAAATGGAAGTTATAGTAGTGAAAATAGAAGTGGAGAAGCTTTGGAGCTACACAACTTAGAATAATTTGCTTCTTATTTGGATGCTTTACAAATGAAGGGTGAGTGCCTATTTATAGGCTTTCTACAACACTTATGAATTTCTAGATGGTTCCATAAGTATCTAGTATACATTTTTCTCAAGATTTCTAGATACTTCTTTAATTATAATACTAAATGCCTATAATAGAATATACTAGAAGCTTAGGATAATTCTAGATATTATGGTACAATCATCACTACTTGTTTCTACACAAGTGTGGAAGCTTCTAGAAAGTGTGCATCAATATTTTATCACTCCTCCTTGATGCACATCTTTGTAACTCCTAGCATCGATCGTAGTTGCTCGAACTTTGGCCTTGGTAATGCCTTAGTGAATATGTCAGCAATTTGATCTTCGGTCTTGCAATACTCGAGCGTAATGCAAGTCTGTTTCTTGAATCCCTGAGAAATAGCACTCCAACCAAGTGTGAAGACCCAATCATTTTGTTATTATTTTATGAAATATTATAAACTGGTTGAATTTTATCAATTAATTTTTTTTTGGTTTCCCACAGGTCCTCGCACTGGAGGCAATCCTGTCCGAGCCGGACACATCCACAGGTAAGTGCGGCTAACACTCCCAACGGACATTTTTTCCATCCACAAGACTCGAACCCGGGTTCTTGCTTAAGGGGAATCAAGCATGTACCACTTGAACCAACGCGCGTTGGTATTTTATCAATTAATTAACTGAATATGTATTTATTATAGTTATTATTATATATAAAAAAATTATTTACTATGAAAAAAATAAAATATTATGTATTACCTTTAGGTTTCCCTCATGTTGAAACTTTGATGGTCAGAGTGAGAAAGGAAAAGACAAGTCAATGGTTGATAGTAGTGCATTAAATTGTATATCGTATCACGTGATGTGGTCGCAATATTGTGGTTGTGGTAATCGTTACAACCGCATCACACCATAATTGCAGTGTGATACCGAATCACAATGATGCGACTGCAACAGGCCGTAACGCAACTGCATTGGACCGTATTTAGACTGTATCGGACTACAACACAATAGCATCGGGCTGCTTCAGACCACATTGATGTTAAAAATATATTTTTACTCATAAAATAATTCAACCATAATGACCACAATTCGCATTGTAATGATCACAATCGCAGAGTAACCACAACTGTAGTGTGTGAAAGTTGGTGTAGTGAGAAAAGGGATGGAAGTGCTGGGGTAAAAAATAACAGAGGTCTATAACATGTGCTCCTCACGTATTCGTTGCCAAAATTGGAATAGTAATAGACGAGACAAGTGGCTCAATGGAAAGATGCAGGGCACAAAAAATGCAGAAGGCAACAACCTATGTGTGCCACATGGAAATGTTCATTACGACACTTCACCAATGGTTCAATGGCGTAATAAAGGGTGAAGGAATTTTCGGAAATTAATGTGAAAATGACACCAATCATTAGAAAATAATTGGGAAGTTGGACAAGAAATAATAAGGAATTCCTTGGCTTTTCTTTTCTGGATTACCACTTTTTGGCCGAAAATTCCTTCTCTCATTTTATGGTTAAATCTTTTCATTTTCAATTATATAATAAAATGAAAACAAAAAAAGTTTTATTAACGACTTTCTAAATCAATAAATTAGTTAAAATAAAATTGTTCTAATCTATAGATTTACGGACTTCTAATTAAGAATCAAATAGTCAGAGAAGATTCACAGGCGCATGGCTACTTGAGAATCTAATCTACTCAATAAAGCAGGTCGTCTGTGTCTTGCAAAGTCCGTTATCTCTTATATCCCTATTTACACCATGCAAGTTATGTGGTTACTCCAAAGTGTTTGTAAATGCATTGGTAAGATGACAAGGAACTTTGTTTGGAGTGGAGATGTCAATAAAATGAGTCTTAATTTTGTGAGTTAGGATGTTCTCTCGAAACCAAGGCGAGATGGTGGACTTGGTATCAGGATTCTAGAACTGCCAACAAATCCCTTCTTGGTAAGATGTGTTGGTAAATGATGAGTAATGGTGATAAGCTTTGGTGCAGAGTTCTACAAAATAATTATTTGGGGGAAAAGTCCTTGTTATTTTCTCCCCCAGAAGCTTCAATTTCTTATATATGGAGGAGTATTGTAAAGGCTACTAATGTGCTCCAGGAAGGCTTATCATTGAATCTGAGAAGTGGGGATCAATCAATATGGTACAATAATTGGTCAGGCTTGGGAAAGTTATATGATTTTGTTCACTTCGTCAACATCTCAAACACTCAACTCCTAGTGAAAGATCTTTGAAATGAGGGCAACTAAGATTTTAGTACTCTATATACTATGATTTCTTCGGAGTTAAAATCCTTCATCTGTAGTAACTTTTTGCCAAGTTCTTCTATTGAGGATGACGACTGGATTTGGAATGATAATACATTAGGATCCTATACTGCAAAGTCTAGGTATTTGTGGCTTATTTCTCCTGAAACGAAGATGTTTCTTAATCTCATGTTTGGAGGTTGTTGTGACATTTAAGAATTCCAGAGAATGTCAAATTGATGTTGTGGATGGGGTTTCATGAGGCTTTAGTATCAGATGATCTTCGTCACAAAAGGAATATGTCTATAGATTCAACTTGTATGAAATGTCAATCAGGCGTTGATGACATTATACATATATTTAGGGATTGTCCGAAGTCCGCTTTAATATGTCGAGACTATGGTGGAAATTGTCATCCTTTTGGGCGACTCAGTCCTTCCGTTTTTGGATTTTGGAGAACCATAAGGACCAGAATGGAATGCTCTTCTTGGAAGGTGTTTGGTGGACATGGCGATGGAGGAATAACTCTATTCTTGGGGATTGTCCTTGGGATATCAATTTAGTTGTTTGTTCCATTCACCAAGATTTAGGAGTGGCAATATTTGGGGAAGAATGTTAATATTGAGGTTGTTTAACCCATGATCAATTGGTGTTGCCCTGAGGTTGGAGTATTCAAGCTTAATGTTGATGGTGACTGCATCATTGGCTCAAACATAATGGGAAGGGGTTGTGCTCTTCGAGATCATAATGAAAGGTGGGTTTCGGGGTTCTCTTCCAACATCGGTAACGGCTCATCAATATTTGCGGAACTAATGGCTATGGAACGAGGATTAAAATGGCTTGGCACTTGGGTTTGAAGAAAATCGTCCTTGATAATGATTGTCTTGAAGCTATTCAGCTTGTTTCTCAGGGAGTTCACATCCGCATCTGTCGTACTAAGTGTGTTGTTTCTAATGTGTTCTCATGGTTGTCTCGTGATTGAGTCGTGGAGATCAAGTATATTGTAAGAGAGATAAATAAGGTGACAGAGTTCATGGCTAAGTTAAGTTCTCACTCATTTGTTCAGTATCAAGTGTAAACTTCTGTTCCAGTAGATTGTCAAACTTATTTTGACCTAGATATCTCTCTTTTGTCCTAGCTTTATTGTTTTTAATTCCAATGTACAAAAGAAATAGTCAAAGAAGATAAAATTGATTACATGATATTTAAAGAAGACATTTTCTTGCAATAAAACAATAATTCCATAGAATAATTACAAAAATCTCTTGTTCGGTAAAAAAAATATTTAGCTTTGAAAATTATGAGAGCATTATTTTTGGACAAAAGAAATTTCCATTCTGTAAAATCTAAAAAATTGCCATAATATCCATTGTGATACCTTCTTATGAAAATTGATTCCAATATTTTACTTAATTTATCATGAAATAAAATTAAGGAATGAAGCGCATAAGCACGTTATATCCTTAACATATAATAATTTTATAGTTTATAAAGTAAAATTAAAATTATAATCTATATCAAACATATGGTAATGCTTTGGAAATGCAAGAGGTAATAAACTTTGAAGACTGTTTTGGTTTGATGTAGTTTGGTCGATTTGAACTATAACGAATGAAGCAGTTTTTTGGTGAAAGAAGAGAGTTTTGTGCACCTTTTGGATTTAATTCAAACTAGATCGTGGATTTTGTTCTCTTTTTATGTAAACCAAAGCACTTTATCTTTTGTAAATTGGTGCTTGGATATGAGGTTATGCATTAATGTAGTATCCACAAAGATCAAATATTGATCTTTTTTGTATTGGGTGGGCACTCCTTGTGTTTAGTTTTTTTAGTACTACCGGGGTATCCCCTCAACTTTTTATGTAAAGAATTAATCTATTTTTGGGGTTCGTGGTTGTCATTCGTAACAAGTGTCGCTCCTAGGAATCGAACATTTGACCTTGTACTTAGATTAATAGAATTTTTCCATATCGAAAAAATTATGATTATGTTAATGTTATTATAATAATTCATGTGTGATTTTAGATAAGATTAAACTTTTAATTAATATGATTATTCTTTTCCGAATATTATAATAAATGTATTTTGATCTGTTTAATTTTCTCTGTGCATCTATGCTAAAATCAATTGTTTTATAATGGTAAATGTTTCAAATTAGGATTTCTACATTTGCATTCAATTCTAAAAAACATTTTATTTCCCTCAACAAAATTAAATCTTGTTATTGTGTTTTAAATGTGTAACTTCTTATGGGTTGATGACAACCTTTGGTGAGTTGCCTTTATTTAAGGTCCGTTTCTTGTGAAAGCCTTTATCTTTGATTTGAATTTTGGCGCAAAATCTTTTCTTTGATTCAGTTGTAAGGTATTTGCATTTAGGCTTAATGTGTTCAAGGTTTGGGTAATGAAATTGGTGTTTAAGTGTTTAAGGGGTTTAGGGTGATTACATTTGGCTCACGGTTAGGTTGTGTATTTAGGGAATAAGGCTACAGTTTGGTATTGTGTGTATGATTTGGCGAAGTTGATAAGGTGAGGATTTGAAAAGGTGGATGGGGGATATGAGGTGGAATGGCGCCACAAATACTAAGTGTTTGATAAGTCTGTGAAATTCGCCACAAGAGAATGACTCTATTGATAAGAACAATAAAACTTGGCTCAACTAAGAAACTAGGAGAAAACTCACTAACAATGAAAATTCCAATAAAAATCAACTTAGTTTATTCATTCATGTCCACAGTTTACATATAGGAAAAACAATTAGGGAAAGATAAGAATATTCAAATTTGAAAAGATAAAAATCCTATCTAAGACTAGGTCTTCAAGTTGGGTACTTCGACTTGGCCTTGATTTATATTTGTTGTTGGGCGAATTGCTTTAAAGAATTTGAAATGGTTGTGAATTAATCTTGGTCAAATCCATATGTTTATCCTCATATTTTTATGTGTTTGTAAAATCAAATATTTCTTCTCTTGGTGAAGCCGAATTGTCCTCCATCTTCACATGCCAATTTGATCTCTTCTTTATCATTTCATAGCCGCACCCTCCCATGCCTTATCTCCTTCCTTGATTCATTCTATTTTTAGGAGATTTGATTTTGTTAGGTATCAGTGGTGGAATACACCTAGAAGGAGGTTGAATAGGTGTGGCGGAGCTCAAGTTCTACTTCTTTGGTTTTTACACACTTGCTGAAAAATGTCCGGTTAATCGATTAAGCACTGTTCATAATCGACAGAAACAGAATGATCAGAACAACAACTTGCACAGTTATTAACCAACACACAAATAGATATACAACAGGTACTTTTATGCAAGATTAACAAGAACATAGCAAGAAACAAGCATGCAAAATATTAGCACCAAAATATTCGTTTTGTTGTCCACTACAAAATTACATCTAGTACTCCCCTCTGATTTTGGAGATTTTCCTTCTTCACTATGAAACACAATGTACGTTAAATACACGCTTCCAAATACAAAACTTGAATGTTCCCTTCTTGGAACCCAAAGAACTTCGTCACCCTTGGTTTGACCTTTCCCAAAAACACCTCCCAAGAAAACCTTTCTTACGCGATTCGACCCCAACCAAGGTATCGCTCTTTATCCCAAGACCTCCAAGTCTTTGTGTGAAGAACACCTTACCTAACCGCAGCTACGATTTTCCCAATCCTTGAATTAACTTTGAGTTATGAAAGAGTTCTTAATACTCAGATATTACAATAAGAATCAAAGCCTAAAAACCTAAGCAAGAACTCACAAGACGGCCTAGACGAATATGAATGTTCATGCAATCTTTAAAGAACTATCTTTTCCTTTTCAAGAAACACAAGAATGATGCAAGAAAGCTTTTGAAAGACTCATGCAATATGAATATGAAAACTAAAGTCTTAGCATGATCTAATCTTTCTCATAATTCAACACTATCTAATAGATTTCAACAATGATGATCTATATCTTTTCTCTATGTGTTTCTCTCTTTTTCTACATGTTAACCGTTTCTGCAAGTAGCCAATATTTATACAAAATAGATTTTGGCTCTTAAAAACGGTTTTTCAGTTATGCTGTTGAAACAACAGAAAAACATACACGTTAATCGATTAAGCCATGAGGTTAATCGATTAACCAGTGTATTTTTAATACATGATAAGGCCGAAGTAATAAGGTTTTTGGCTTTAAGGTCATGTTGGACCTTTCTTTTCTCAATATTCGTGATCGAGGCCGTACGCAATACAAATAATATAACAATTAAAACTACAAGACTAGGAAGTGACTCTTAGGTCGTTTCCCAAGGATTATCTTTCAGGCAAAGCTTCAAACACCTTATACTCACACACACAAGGGGGGTTTTGTTGTTGGATAGTATGAACATAAATCAAATTTAGAAACAGTAGTTCAACAATGTAATAAAACGGCTAAATCCATTTGGTTCGTTTGTTTACAACTCAATCCCCGGTTTCAAAAGATTATTTTCAGATTCCAACCATTAACTTCCGAATT
>NC_032028.1:9698681-9698907 GCF_001865875.1 Lupinus angustifolius | reverse complement strand
ATCACTTCAATATGTGCATGTGAATATCAAGTATCAACAAGAAACAAGTCAAGTTCTAGAGTGCAAGTAATCAAGAGTGTAATCAGACATGAAAGAATATTAGATGGCATACATCAATCCATCCACAATTAAGGGTCAAATTCTCACAAGGGACAAGTCAATCACAATTGTTTCAACATCTTAGTTCTCAAAAGCAACTTGACATACAGAAATGCATGGATTCATA
>NC_032028.1:9698354-9698581 GCF_001865875.1 Lupinus angustifolius | reverse complement strand
CATAAATACCTCTATGTAATTCTCTAAAAAATCACTGAAAATGCTCACCATACACTGCTGGAATGTACCAGGGGCGTTGCATAGGCCAAAAGGCATCCTCCTATAGGCAAAAGTGCCAAAGGGGCAGGTGAATGTAGTCTTCTCCTGATCCTCAAGAGCAATATGGATCTGGAAGTAACTAGAAAAACCATCAAGAAAACAGTAATGAGATTTACCTGCTAAGCGCT
>NC_032028.1:9697493-9698254 GCF_001865875.1 Lupinus angustifolius | reverse complement strand
AACCAATTGCCTTCTTATGCTTCTTCAGCACTTGCAACAACTTCTTCTCTTGATCAGCATCATGGGAGGTGGAAACAATAACAAGAAGATTCTCATCATCCTCTAAGTAAGCATACTTGAGGTTTTCAGGCAAAGGTTTAAGCTCCAAGACAGGTGCCTGCAAAACAGATGGAACCAAAGTAGCAGACATAGATTCTGCAGCTTGTACCTGGACAAGTAAATCAGTTTACTGTATGATGTCTGCAGCAATTGGGTTAGTGCAATCTGATTCGACAACATTTGGATCAACATAAATATGTAGAAACTCATCAATACAAGAATTACACATTTCAAAATCAGTGCAAGTATGACAAGTGTATGAGTCTATCAATGACATAGAATCAAAATCATTAAGGAACCCGCATATATGCTCATTAGTTAACTCATCAAGTAAATCAATATGAAACACAGAATGGTCCTCAGATGGATACTTCATAGCCTCAAAAATATTAAACTGGACCATAATATCATCAAACTCCATAGATAATGTTCCAGCATGGACATCTATTTTGGTTCGGGCTGTTCTCACAAATGGCCTCCCCAAAATGATAGGAACTGTGTTACGGGAGGATCTCTCTTCCATATCGAGAATATAAAAATCAGCAGGAAAAATAAGTTCACCAACCCGAACCAAGACATCCTCTATCAGCAGGGTAAGCAGTACTCCTATTTGCTAATTGAATCACTACCCCAGTGGGTTGCATAGGTCCAAGTGAAAGAGA
>NC_032028.1:9697068-9697393 GCF_001865875.1 Lupinus angustifolius | reverse complement strand
GTCCTTACATTTTTCAGGAATGTGAGGAACAGGTTTACCTATTAGTGCTGAAACATTTCTGCCCAAGTTGATCCTCTCATTACCTTTGACCCTCCTCTTGTGAGTGCACAACTCCTTTAGAAATGTTGCATATATTGGAATTTGTTTGATTGCAACAAGTAAAGGTATGTTCACCTCTACCTTTCTAAATGTGTCCAAGATCTCCTTGTCTACCTCTTCCATCTTCTTACTTTGAATGGGTCTTGGAGGAAATGGAAGAGGAACGGAAGATGGTTGTGCAACACTTGTGGAAGGTTCACTAGCAAGAATTTGTTCACTAGTGTTC
>NC_032028.1:9696212-9696968 GCF_001865875.1 Lupinus angustifolius | reverse complement strand
TGTCTCTGAATGGAAGCTCTGGTCTCTTGCTGGAATTGCATATTCTGCAATGTCATTTGCCTCACCAATTCTTCTAATGAAGGTTCACTAGATGCAGGAGCAGGATTGCTATTCACTTGTTGTTGCCTCTGCTGTTGGATCGGAGGAGGCACATATGGTCTATTTTGTGCAGAATTATTATTCTGAAATGGTGGCCCTGGATGAGACTATGAAGGATCAGACCATCTAAGATTCGGATGATTCCTCCAATCAGGGTTGTATCTGCTTGATGAAGGATCATAATTCTTTTGTTGTTGTTGAGGTCTGTTGTTGTAAATATTTGCAGCATAGGCCTTAGAATGGTCACCAGCTTTGGGCTCCAAGAGAGAAGGACAAACATCAGCATAATGGTCAGTTGCGGTGCAAATGCCACAAACTCGTGCTGCAAGTGGAGGTTTCTGCTAATTGATAGCAAGTTGAGTGACCAAGGTAGCAAGAGAGTCAATTTTTTTCTCAAGTTTATCTTGCTTCACCGAATCGGTCCCAACATCATGGACACCTCTGACTACTATAGCATCACTACTTCTTGCACTGAACTGTTGAGAGTTGGAAGACATCTTCTCAATCAAACCTCTAGCCTCAAAAGGGGTCATATCTCCAAGTGCACCACCACTAGCAGCATCAATGATATTCCTCTCCATGTTGTTCAGACCCTCATAAAAATATTGCAGGAGGAGTTGTTCAGAGATCTGATAATGGGGGCAGCTTGCACAAAGT
>NC_032028.1:9695707-9696112 GCF_001865875.1 Lupinus angustifolius | reverse complement strand
CAACCAAAACTTTGCATCAATAAAATCCTAATACCATATGAAACATACACAAAACGTTTCAGGACAAAACTCAAAGCCTAACTAATTTAATTAAATGCAATAAAATCAAAACAATTGGAAAAATAAACTTGTAAAATAAAAAAGAAATAGTAAACAGACTCTTTTTGGATTTTCAAGTGGGCTTCTGCAGACGCAGTGTGTAGAGAAAGAATCGTTTCATTTTTTTACCCTGAATGCATATATAATATGTCCAATTCTGATCAAAGGTTCCAAAGTTATGCCAAAAATAGAAAATCAACAGTAAAACTAGTCGCTACTTGTTTGTATCTCACAACCAGCAGCAAGGTGATTGACTATGATGCATCCAGTATTCAATATATGATGAAAGAAGTGTGGAAACAAAGT
>NC_032028.1:9695274-9695607 GCF_001865875.1 Lupinus angustifolius | reverse complement strand
CTTTTTGAAATCTTGTAGCCTTGAGTGTGATTCCATTATTGTCTGACTCTTCATTCATCGTCAAGTGCCCTAACTCCATTTCATGTTCTTGGAGTTTCCCAAATAGAGTAGCTAATGACATGTTGTCTAAGTTCTTTGACTCCATTATCACGGTTATCTTTGGTTGCCATTTCCTATCAAGACAACGCAAAACTTTATTAGACAAATCAACATTAGTAAAAGTTTTATCAAGGGCGACCAAATGATTTACAACATGAGTAAAACGTTTTTGCATATTACATATAGATTCATTAGGAAGCATGCGAAATAACTCATACTCATGCGTAAGCGCAT
>NC_032028.1:9694110-9695174 GCF_001865875.1 Lupinus angustifolius | reverse complement strand
AGACTCTAAAGAATTCGTCATAAGATAAGGCCGAAGTAATAATGTTCTTGGCCTTAAGGTCATGTTAGACCTTTCTTTTCTCAATATTCCTCCATAAGCCTTTAGGCTTTTCTTTTAACTCGCCATCCACCATATGAAGTGGAATGTATGGGTCATTGACAACGGAATCCCAAATGTCCGTGTCTATTGCCTCGATATAGATTCTCATGTGAACCTTCCAATAGGCATAACCTTCACCACTGAATATAGGAGGGCAGTTAATGGACGCGCCATCACCGCCAAATGGGTTATTAGAGCCCATATGTAGTCTCTCTCGGATCACGCGGATGCGGTTGAGCTAGCACGTCGTACTAGCTCTAATACCACTTGTTAGGTATCAGTGGTAGAATACACCTAGAAGGGGGGGTTGAATTGGCGTGGCAGAGCTCAAGTTCCACTTTTCTGGTTTTCACACACTTGCTGAAAAATGCGCAGTTAATCAATTAACGACTGGTCTTAATCGATTAACCAGTAACAGAAACTGAATGATCAGATCAACTTCTTGCATAGATATACAACATATACTTTTATGCAAGATTAACAAGAACATAGCAAGGAACAACACAACAAGGAATAAGCATGAAAAATATTATCTCCAAACACACATTAGAACATCTTGAAATATAAAAGAGAAAAGGATAGAAAAGATTGAGCAGGAATTTTATCCTGGTTCATTTTGTTGTCCACTGCAAAACTACATCCTGTCATCCCTTCTGATTTGGGTGATTTTCCTTCTTCACTATGAAACACAATGTACGTTATATACACGCTTCTAAATACAAAACTTGAATGCTCCCTTCTTGGAACCCAAAGAACTTCGTCACCCTTGGTTTGACCTTTCCCAAAACCGCCTCCAAGAAAACTTTTCTTACGCGATTCGGCCCCAGCCAATGTATCGCCCTTTATCCCAAGACCTCAAAGTCAGTGAAGAACACCTTACCTAATCGTAGCTAGGATTTTCTCAATCCTTGAATTAACAATGCTTTTAGTTATGAATGAGTACTTAATACTCGGATATTACAATA
>NC_032028.1:9664574-9694010 GCF_001865875.1 Lupinus angustifolius | reverse complement strand
TCTCCTAATTCAGCACTCTCTAATAGATTCTAACAATGATGATCTATATCCTTTCTCTATGTGTTTCTCTCTTTTTCTACATGTTAACCGTTTCTGCAATTAGCCAATATTTATACAAAACAGATTTTGGCTCTTAAAAACGGTTTTTCAGTTATGTTGTTGAAACAGCAGAAAAACATACACATTAATCGATTTAGCCATAGGGTTAATCGATTAACCAGTGTATTTTTAATACATGATTAAATGGTAAACTAATTATATGATATATGTTCATGCAATACATGATTTCCAAAATATAATATCTTTAATGCATAAAATCAATGTGTATAAATGCATGAACCTAATTATCATATATTTCTAGATGANTCTCATTTTAGTGGATTAATTACTTTATTAAGTCTTGTGAGACTCACACCTAGGTTTACCTAACCTAGACTCAATATCTATGGCAAGCATCTTAGACTTCTAAAAAGATAATAAAGAATTATAACATAAGTCTAATAAGACACCACTTGAGCCATCAGCATGTTGATTGTTGAGCCATCTTCAAGCTTTAACTAATTCTTTGTCTTCATCAAAACAAAGGCAAACGTTGCTAATGCAATCTTTGACACTTTGCACTCTCAAATTTGGCTGAGTTCCACTTTGAATGATGTTCTCCTTGTCGTGTTCCAATTTGAATTTAAGATGCTCCTTGTTGTGTCTTCCTATCATGAACCAAAAGAAACACAATTAAATGCTCAAAAATAAATTAAACCTATCTAAGAATTAAAATAATAAATAAACAAAAAAATAATTAAAACTCAAATAAATTCCTAACTACTTGTGGGGTTAAGACACTTCCCACTTATTTAGGTGTCATAAGCAATCTTGTCATGGTGGTTCCTCCACCAAGCTGTGGTCCTCCATTGAGCCTCCATTTGGGCCTTCCTCAAGGATGATGCAATTGATGGGTCTCGCTCCCTCTTTGGCCCAATTAGGACTTGTTTTTCATGAAGAAGCACATGAGTTGCCTAAATACCTCTTGTATCTTCTTGGTCTTGGTCTTAGTCATGGGCTCTCCTAGTCCACGTAAGAACTCTTAATTGATGTTGGGCCCCACTGGATATACATCATCTAGTATAATTACCCTTGTAAGTTACAATATTCTTACTATAATTATTAGTGTTATAATTTTGGAATTGTTTTGTGTATCTTCAATGTTAATTTTTGATTGAAATAATTGCTATTTAAATAAGTTATGTAAGTATTTTTAAATTGTTTAAAAAATATGATCTTTCTCCACGCTTTATTGTTGTTGCAAGAAAATAAATTATTTTCATCTAAATGGTCTAAGAGGATAAAATAATCTTCTTTTTTGATGAGGAAGAAATTCAATTACCAAATTGTTTTTGTACGCATCGATCAAATGATCCAGGTTTTTACACTAATAGACTAAGAGGCTAGGTAGGGTAAATCCTACAATCAACTAGAGCTGGATTTGTCACAATACAATTTCAGTTCATTATGTAATGTAGCTCTATCACAAATTATTCTAATTATACTAGGTCCAATGTCTACAACAATAGTTTGTCTCTGAAAAATACATAAGTTTCACAAGTTTTAGATTGCATACATGCTTTCAAAAATAGATATCTTTATTAGTTTGCATCTCATGCTCTTCCCTCTTGTTTCTCAATCCATTGCAGTTCAACTTTCTATTCTCGAGGGCAGTGGTTAAGATAGAATAATCTTTATTATGTATATTATTAAATGTATATATCTAAATAACTATGATTTTATTTTCTAAGTACACAATTATATTACCATAAAAGTACTTTTGATACACAAAGTCAAATTTGGTTTTTGGTAAAGCCTGCCAACGGTAACACTATGTATAAGTCTTTGCTTTGCAGAAATTTCTTATCACTATGTATCAGGGTACCATGTGTTTACTTCATTCTTATTCTTTTTCAAACTTCAAAATTGATTTTCCTTCAATAGAATAATTAACTAATACTTTTGTCATGAAATGATCTTCTATTTCTCTCACTTCACACCTGAGAGATACTAACAGCCAAGGTAGAAAATTAGATGTTTGAAATTATTATTAGAAATTTTAATTTTACCTAATATCGAAAACTTTGTATTGCTTCAAAATAATTATGAAATTCAAGCTAGTAAAATTTTAGGTGTTTAAGTATTACTTGTCTTTTATGTATTACTTTAATATTTTAAATATTATGGATTTTTTGTTGTAATTAATTATAGAAGTATTATTTGTACATCAACTTATTTTACACTTAATATATTTTTATTTTTTAGTTGGGTGTGTTTTAAATTATAATACTAAATTTTTAGTTAGTTGTGTTTCATGTCAAACCCCATTTATAATATTCTTAAATTTAGGTAGATATTATAATTAAAATACGATTTCTGCTATTTGTTGGTAAGCATGAATTGTTGTTATCATTGTATATAAATATGAGTAGTTGTTATCATTTTATTCAATTGTTGTGTGTATTTGTTTTAATGATGTAGAATCACTAAATTATATTAGATTTAGAAACAAGGTGAGTTTCCAAATGTTTCTAGAAAATTACTACCTTACTATCGTATGGGGAATTAAAGTTCTTTTAGTGATGTTTAGATATACTTTAAGATCCCTTAGGAGCATAAAAAACACGTGAGGTTATTTAAATTTAAATATATGAAAGGAGATAATTTCATATGTGATAGCATAAAAGTTATAATTTGGTTAAGAGTAAAGTACAAAATTATTTTTAGGCATGTGATTTATTATGAGGGATTGATAGACCCAAGTAATAATAATATGGTGATGTTATCAGAACAACTGAAGAGGGTTACCATTAGAAGCACTCTTACTTTAAGTGGTTACTAGCTATAGGAGGTTTATTACTAATTTCTATCTTTTTAGTTGACCTTGGGTTGAGTTAAAGTAGATATAAGGCATGTTATGTTAGACATAAGTGTGAGCAGAAGACAAATTTGTTGAGCCTAAGAAATTATTATTCATCACTCCTTTCTTTGAGATCCAAACCCATTAGGTAACTTTGAGAATATTGTAATCAAGACTTGTTTAGCATGTGTGCTTAAGAAGAGATGTACAACTTATGCCTCTATGAAGCTTAGGTTTGATGAAGGAAAAATTACATTACCAATAATTTGTAACTTGCAATTAGTTTTTGCTTTAAGAAAATGACTATTGGGGATATTATGTATAGGGTGAAATTTGACATATTTAACTACCATAAGAATTTTAATTATTTGTTTTATTAAAGATAATTGAACATGAGGACACAAATTGATGAAGTTTCTTAAGAATTTTAATCCAAGTCAAAGTGCCTCTAGTGGAAGGTTAATGTTGGGGTTGATGCTTTGATTATGGAAATCACTTGATAGTTGTTTAGGAAGGATCTCTTGCAAAGGAGATTATTTTGGAGCTTGAGGATGAGTTTAGGTTGTGTATCCAACGTTATTTTAAATAATAAGTAATTTCAAATTTTGAAGACAGTATTTATTTTAGGAGAGGATAAATTTAACATTCCAAGCATTATGTATTCTAATTTAATTTTATAATCACAAAGATAATTTATTTATTAAAGAATAAAAAAAATATCATATTATAATTTATTCCCTTAATCACAAAAGATAAATCTTACTTGCATAATGATATACCTATTCCCTTAAAAGTGGTAGGACATACCTTCGAATAAAGGACCTCATGTTGTAGTAGGTATTTTGTGTGTGAACTTTTAATCATGACTAAGAAGTTTGAGGCATATAATATCATATATGCAAATTAATTATGTTATCATGATAAGTAATATTTATCTAAAAAGTTAATTATATCATTAATTTCAAGTAATGAAATGTATTAAAGGTTATTTGCTTATATCATTCTTTATAAAGATTTTTCATATTGATGATGGCTAGAAATATCATAGGTTGAAAGTTTTCAAAATAATATTAATGAGATTTTTATGTCATTATGTTTGTGTTTTTGATAATTTTGATAGGACTATAGAGTTTGTCTAAGTTTAGAGGAAGCTCAAGACATGCTGTCATAATACTCCATATTGTAGAAATTATTTTAGTGGGTTTGTACTTTGTAGTAAGTCCATGGGGATTGTAGACTATATTCTATCCTTTTAGTTTAGTTTGCCATTGTAAAAACAATTTATGCATAATATTTAAGGTAGACCTATATTGCATGTTTCATGCTTTACGAATGAGTTATTATACTATGAAGTGAAGCACGTTTTTATATTTTTTAAGAGTAAATTACACTGGCACTCCTTGAGTTTTAATGAAATTATATAAGTCATCCATCACTTTTCTATACCTCCATAAACCCCTAACTTTTATATTTTTATTACACTGATTATTCATACGTGAGAAATAAGTGTAATATTTTAAATAAAAAATGTGATAGATGCAATTAAGTTAAACAAAATATAATATATTATGGAGAAAAGTCCAAATAATATACAAATCAATGTATCTTTATTATTTTTTTTAAAAATTCATCAACAATTCTAAAGAGATTGTTTAAATCGCTCTTATGCTATATCGTAACGAATCAAAAATAACAAAGGGGTATTGAATTGTATATTATTTGGACTTGTTTTCACAATATACCATGTTTTGTTTAACTTAATTTCATTTATCATACTTTTTATTTAAAATATTACACTTATATCTCGTATAAGGGTGACAGTGTAATGAAAATATAAAAACTAGAGGTTTGTGTATGGGTAAAAAAAGTAAGAGATGATTTATATAATTTTAAATAGTGTAATTTACTCTATTTTTAAATAGGTCCCACGTAGCTGAAGAATATTACAAAATTTTGTCCGGTTGTACATCATACTTCAATCACTATATTGTTTGGAAAAAGGACACCTTCTACATGTGATACAGAATGAAATGTGAACAATTTAACAATGTGGACCATTATAACTCACTTTTGATATTTTTTCCCTCCTCCTTTTTTGAAGAATAATAATAAGTAAATGAAAAGTGGTCAAATGCGCGGTAGGCTTAAGTGGTTAGAGAAATCGTGTTTCAAACACATAAAAATCATGAGAGAGTAGTTGTTGAACATACAGTGTCCATTGACATTATCAATGACGTCTATAAATACACTGCATACATAGATAGAGAAAACCATTAAAACACAAACATTTACATAGCTTAACTCTTGTTATACAAAGTTCAGCTAATATTAATTACATTTACATATAGAGAGAGAGGGTAAATTATTCTTCAGTTGGTTTAAGAGATATTGTAAGTAAGTGAAGTAAGTTGCAATGACAGAAGGGAGTGATGCAAGAAAAGAGAAAACAATGAAGAGAGTAGTTTTGATGATAAATTGCATATTGCTAGCAACTGGTGTGACTGGTGGTCCACTAGTAATACGTCTCTACTTCATCCATGGTGGTAGCCGTGTTTGGATATCCAGCTTCCTCCAAGCTGCGGGCTTTCCCATCATTTTGATTCCCCTCTTCATCTCATATATCATTCGTCGTCGTTCTGTTGTTGATAGTTCAAAATTGAAGATTATCACTATGAAGCTACCTCTATTTGTTGCATCTGCCATACTTGGTATCCTAAATGGCCTCGACAATTATCTCTATTCATATGGTGTGGCTCGTCTTCCTGTCTCTACCTCTGCTCTTATTGTAGCATCCCAACTTGCCTTCACAGCTCTATTTGGTTTCTTCTTGGTGAAGCAAAAGTTCACGCCTTACTCAGTGAACGCTATTGTTTTGCTTACTCTTGCAGCCGGAATCTTAGCTTTGAATACTAAAGGAGATCGCCCAACTAGTGAATCTTCTAAAACATATATGATGGGATTTGTGTTGACAATAGTTGCTGCTATATTGTATGGGTTTATTTTGCCCTTGGTGGAGTTGGTCTACAAGAAAGCCAAACAACCTATCACTTACTCGCTTGTATTGGAGATTCAAGTAGTTATGTGTTTCTTTGCTTCATTATTCTGCATTGTTGGGATGATCATAAATAACGACTTTAAGGTTATTACAACAGAAGCAAGACATTTTGGTCTTGGGGAAGCTACCTATTATGTTGTTTTGGTGACGAGTGCTATGGTATGGCAGATTAACTTCTTGGGGGCAATAGGAGTCATCTTTTGTGCCTCGTCATTATTATCTGGTATCGTGATTGCTTTGATGGTTCCTGTAACAGAAGTTCTAGCCGTTGTTTTTTACAAGGAGACATTTAAAGCAGAGAAAGGAGTTTCTGTAGTACTCTCTATATGGGGATTTGTCTCATACTTTTATGGCGAGTTCAAACAAGCTAGAGAGTTCGAGAGGAATCATACCATTGCAAATGAATTGAATCAAAAGGGGAGTACTCTCGATCTGTAATTTCAATGCATGTTTTGTTATTATACCATTTGATAGCCAGAAATAACGTTGTAATTTTCACTTTTTCACAATTTGTAATTTTAACCTTACAAAATGTAATTCAATTTATTAAGTGGGGCATTTTATGCATTGTATTTGTGTTGGTTTTTTATTTATATAATATATACAATATAGTCCTTAGGATGATAGATTTGATATTGTAGATTGTTATATCCGTGACTTAATTTTTAGGTTTATATCAATAACTAGAAAGCTGTTCAAAACATAAAGGAAGTTCGCATCTTGGATCAGTGCAAAAGGCATAATCTGATTTGGAATACTTTTTTCCCTGTTTTTTTTATCACAAATTTTTGTTAATTGGTTTTGGCCAAATTGGTGGAGTCAGAAATGCAATGAAGCATGGTGGGGTCAGGAATGCAAGTTTGTTTATTCATTTAGAAAACTATTTACCTTGATCATGGAAGAAGATAACCCTTAGCTTTTTTATCAATTTACTTGCTTCTTGATGTTAATGCTATGAATCATACATTCACGACAAAGTCAAATGCAAGTTTGTTTTATATATCCCAAAAAAATGTATCACTCCCACCAAGTTGAAAACCCACCCACTTGATGAATTATGTCTTCATTGTAGATTGCCAACTATCAATCATGTAGCCTTCTAATATCAAAGGACACTCATTATAACTCAAACTATAGTTTATTGTCTCCTCTGAGTATTTTCACACTCCTTGAATATCATCTAGTGGTAGTTGTTATGATTACTATTAGCAAAAAGGTTAATCTAACCATTTGCTGGTAAAGCAATTGAAGAATTTGAGGTGTCTAATTATTTTCTGCATACTCTTTTATACATAAAAAATATTATAATCTAATACATTTACTTATAAATCATGAATTTGCGTCATCTCAAATCTCAATTATCTTCTGTGATAAATTGTAGGTTGACAAACATAATTATTCAAATTCCAAAAAATTGGAGGATGGAGGAATTAATTAAAAAGTCTGTCAAGAAGATGTGGGCTAGAGGTGGCCGATATGAAGAGATAGAACAATAGTCCAATTTAGCAGGCCTATGTAAGAACCACCTTAATTAATCAAATTCATGAAAGAAAAAATACACATCTAGTCTTCTATCATGGGAATGGGGATCACCTGTCCCAAAATCAGTGTGTCCCCATGTCCCAAGTCAATAGGGTTTTTCCAAGTAATGCACATATATTACTTTAAGTCTTTAAAATTCTTTTTTTTTAATGAAGTGTCAATTTTTTATTGGACCAGGACAGGAAATGGAACAGGAATGAGGACAGGTGATCTATACCCCTATCATGGGGTCTTAATTTTCACATTCACATCCCACATTTTTTCCGTGTTTAGTTTAAATCTTCTTTATTGAATAAATTCACAGTTCATTTTCAGTTATATTAAATTTACTTCACACTTACAGATCAATTGCTTCTATGTATTGCAGGAAACAAAATTTCCAATCTGACTGTTGCAGCAGAAACAAGGTGATGGTGCAGGATCAATTCATGAATATAGAATACTCAACAAACAACAAAACAGAAGAGTTGCATCAAGGCATAAGTAGAAGTCTTTCAACTGATTATACAAAAGGGAAACCCAACACCTTCATTCATAATAAATTGTTTTACAAGTCTACTCTCATGGGCAGATTTGATGTAGGTAGTGATAGGGGCATGAATTGCCTTTATGATCGAAAATGGTATCAATGTAGTAGATTATTAGGTTATCAGGTTTTAGTGTTATGTTTGTTATTGTAATCTTTCTATTTTTAGCAAGTCAGTTAGGATTTGTTGTTTAAGTTTGTTAGGTTTCTGCTATAAATTGCTTTCGGGTTTTTTCTTTGTATATATGATTTAGTAATCAATTAGTTTCAAGATCAATAAAAGATAGAAGCATTCCTTTTTTTATTCTTGTTCTTCATTCTTCCTCTTCCTCTTCCTCCTCCTCCTCATCCTCCTCCTCCTCCTCATTCTCTTCTTCTTCAGAGCATCTTTTGATGCTCTGCTGCGCCTAAATTCTTTCATTCCGTTTCTTCTTCATAACCCTGTTCGAACACTTTCTCCTCTTTCATAAATGGCCACCACAATTAGCATCATCAACCCCATTAATGACCCTTCCAAACTTTACTATATGCACCCTAGTGAGAGCCCTGCAACAGTATTGGTAACACCTCCTCTAACATGAGTCAATTTTCATTCTTGGTCAAGGGAAATGTTGATGGCACTGAAGTATAAGAATAAACTTCAGTTTATTAATGACACTCTTTCAAGACCCAACATTGATGATCCTGCTTATGCATCTTGGGACAGGTGCAATACTCTTGTCCTCTCATAGATCAACCACTCTTTGGATAGATCAATATTGCAAAGTGTTCTTTGGAAGGATACAACACTTGATGTATGGAAAGATCTAAAGGAAAGATACTATCAAGGGGATGTGTTTAGGATATGTGACCTACAAGAAGAAATCTACAGCACAAAGCAAGGGAACAAATCAATCAATGAATATCATACACACCTAATGGGATTATGGCAAGAACTCGGAAATTTTAGACCTATACCCTCATGTCTTGTTCACTATGATTCCAATCTTGCCACTCTAGTCAGAAACTATAGAGAAGATGGTTATGTTATCATATTCCTCAAAGGGCTGAATGAGTAGTATGCAACAGTAAGATCCTAGATCATGCTCATGGACCCACTCCCATCTTGAACAAAGCTTTTTCCCTATAAATTCAGCAAGAAAGACAATTGAACTTGTCTGATCCATTGGAGGATCCTAAGATCCTAATTAGAAACTCTACTGAGACCTCTAACAAAGGAAGGTTCAGAGAAAGAGGATTTGGTTCTAATGGAAGTAATGGCATGGGAAGAGGCAATAGCTTCAATGGTTTTAGAGGTAGAGGAACTGGTTTCAAAATGTGTTCATTCTGCAACAAAAGTGGCCACACTGTGAATGTTTGTTACAAGAAGCATGACTTCCCTCCTAACCATAAAAGAAATAGCAATATCAACCTTGCCAACACTGAAAATGAAGAGCAAGATGTTAAAGACAATTTAGGAGGATTTATAGCTGAACAACACAAAGCTATTTTGGCTATGCTAAAGGAACCAATAGGTCTTCAAGTAACTAATCAAATCACCAATGTTGAGTCCTCTAATTCAGGTAACTCTATAACTCATATAACCATGATTTTCCCCACTAATGCAAGAGATTGGGTTTTTGATACAGGAGCAACTGATCATGTTTGCTTTTCCTTATCAGAATTCCAATCTTTTAGAAAGATTGATCCCATACAAATTAGACTACCTAATGGGAATGAAGTAATGAGTAATATTATTGGAACTGTAATTTTTTCTAACGATCTATGCCTTAGCAATGTGCTATACATTCCTAAATTCAGTTTCAACCTCATATCTATTTCTAAATTAACATGTGCCCTCAATTGCAAGTTGATCTTCACCAACACCAAATGTGTGATGTAGTAGGAGTCCATATTGAAGATGATTGGTGCAGCTAAGGCAATAAAGGGTCTTTACATCATTAGTTAAGAAGGGCATGAATTACCAATGCAATAGCATAATTAATAATGTTAGTAATGTTAGAAATAATCATGATGATCTTTGGCATAAAAGAATGGGTCATCCATCAAACATTAAGCTTGCCATATTGACTTTCCTTCATTCAGCCTAGAAATTCTAATGAGCCTTGTGATATTTGTCACTATGCAAAATAAAGAAAACTGCCTTTTCAAAATAGCAATACTAATTCTGATCATATTTTTGATCTCATAATACTGATATTTAGGGACCTATATACATCCCCTCTACTCTTGGACATAAATATTTCCTAACCATTGTTGATGATAAGTCAAGGCATACATGGATTTATTTCATGAAGGCAAAATCTGAGACTTCGTGCCTCATTATCTTTCTTCAACCTTGTAGAAACTCAGTTTAGTTTGAAAATCAAGATCATAAGATCTGATAATGGACCATAATTCAAGCTAAATAAATTCTACAATTTAAGAGGGGGCATTCATCAAACTAGTTGTGTTGAGACCCCTCAACAAAATGGAATTTTTGAAAGAAAACATCAACGTATTCTTGGTATTACTAGGGGCCTCATATATCAATCATCTTTACCAAAATGTTTTTGGAACTATGGTGTTGCACATGCTGTTTATTTGATCAACAGAAACCATCTACATATCTCAGTATTGTTTCTCCTTATTTGAAACTATACAATCATGAACCTAACTTGTTAAATATGAGAATTTTTTGTTGTTTGTGTTTTGCTTCAACTATTACTAGTCATAGAAAGAAATTGGATTCTAGAGCTAGAAAGTGTGCATTCCTAGGTTTCAAAACTGGCATTAAAGGATATGTATTGTTTGATTGTTTAAGTAATGAAATTTTCATGTCTAGAAATGTGAATTTTTATGAAGAAGTATTTTCTTTTGCTAACAATAATATTACTTCTGAGGATAACAACTTTCCTACTCCTACTTTACCTTTCGATATTAAGGACCATTACCTTGATCATGATTTGCCTAACTATTCTCCTGCCAATCCTAATGAGCATAACAATGTTCAAGATACTGAAACAGACCCTCTTATTGAGGGTCATGATGGAACAGATGTTGATCAATCAGTTAATAATAATCATTTTCATGATATGGATCTTAGAATATCTACAAGGGATAGAAATCCCCCTACCCATCTAAAGGATTATCACTGCTCTTTGTGAACTCAAAATTCATGTTTAGACAATCACATGGTCAAGTATCCCCTATCTCAAGTCTTATCTTATGAAAGACTAACTCATAAACACAAGGTTTTTACCTTGACTATCACTTATGATTCAGAACCTGAGTCATATGAAGAGGCTATTAAACATCAACACTGGATTGATGCCATTCATAGTGAATTAGAAGCCCTTAAAAGGAACAATACCTGGATTTTGACCAATCTTCCTAGTGACAAGAAGGCCATAGGTTGCAAGTGGGTTTTTAAAATCAAACATCATGCTGATGGGAGTGTAGAAAGGTATAAGGCTAGGTTAGTTGCTAAGGGCTATACTCAAACTGCATAGATTGATTACATTGAAACATTTAGCCATGTTATTAAATTCACCACAATTAGAACTATCCTAGCTTTAGCCTCCATAAAAGGTTGCCATTTGCATCAATTAGATGTCAATACTGCCTTCTTACATGGTGATCTAGTAGAGAAGGTTTATATGAAACCTCTTCTAGGCCTTAACATTTCTAACAAGTCTCTTCTATGTAAATTGGAAAAATCTCTATATGGCCTAAAACAAGCTAGCAGACAATAGAATGCTAAGCTTACCACTATTCTCATTAAGTCAGGTGGTTACTCATTGTTTACAAAAATCATTGCTAACAGTTACACAGTTATCCTTGTATATGTAGATGATCTTATCATTACAGGTGATGATCCTAATGAAATCCAAATTGTCAAGGATTTGCTTGACAAAAGATTCAGTATTAAAGACCTTGAAAGTTTGAAATACTTCCTTGGTATGGAAGTGGCCAGGAATAAGGATGAGATTAACTTGTGTCAAAGAAAGTATGCTCTTGATTTGTTTCAAGAAGCTAGACTTTTGGCTGCAAAATCCAAAGCTACTCTTATGGATAGCAATGCCAAATTACACAGTAAATCTGGTGATCTCGTCTTTGACATAACTTCATGTAGAAGGATGATAGGAAAATTGGTCTATCTAACTCATACAAGACTTGATATCTCATATTCTGTTGGTCATTTGAGTCAAATTTTGGCCACTCCAAATGTGGATCATTTTAAAGCTGGATTGAGAATACTTAGATACATCAAAGCAGCCCCAGGGAAGGGTCTTTTCTTCCCTTTAGAGAACACTATCACCTTGAAGGGTTTTAGTGATTCAGATTGGGTTGCTTGTGTTGATACAAGAAGATCTGTAACATGATTTTGTTTTTTCCTTGGAGATTCTTTGATCTCATGAAAGAGTAAGAGATAGAAAACTGTCTCAAGATCTTCTACTGAGGCAGGGTATAGAGTTTTAGCTCTAAGTGGTTGTGAAGCTTGATGGCTTATAAATCTTTTTCATGACTTGCATCTTGATCATGATGGACCTGTTGTCTTGTATTGTGACAATCAATCAGCCTTACACATGGCTGCCAATCCTGTTTTTCATGAAAGAACCGAACACATTGTGATAGATTGTCACTTTAAAGAGAAAAGGTTGTAAATGGGATTATCCATCTTATGCCCATAGTTAGCAATATGCAAGTGGCTGACATTTTCACTAAAGTTCAACCTCCTGGAATTTTTTTGAACAATGTGACCAAACTTAGATTGTGTAACACACTCCAGCTTGTGTGTGTGTGTGTGTGTGTGGGGGGGGGGTATTAAATTTACTTAACACTTATGGATCAATTGCTTCTATATATTGCAAGAAACAAAATTTCCAATATGACTGTTGCAGCAGAAACAAGGTGATGGTGCAAGATCAATTCATGAATATAGAATACTCAACAAACAAAAAAACAGAAGAGTTGCATCAAGGCATAAGTAGAAGTCTTTCAACTGATTATACAAAAGGGAAACCCAACACCTTCATTCATAATCAATTGTTCTACAAGTCTACTCTCATGGGCAGATTTGATGTAGGTAGTGATAGGGGCATGAATTGCCTTTATGATCGAAAATGGTATCAATGTAGTAGATTATTAGGCTTATCAGGTTTTAGTGTTATGTTTGTTATTGTAATCTTTCTATTTTTAGCAAGTCAGTTAGGATTTGTTAGTTAAGTTTTTTAGGTTTCTGCTATAAATAGCTTTCGGGTTTTTTCTTTTTATATATGATTTAGTAATCAATTAGTTTCAAGATCAATAAAAGATAGAAGCATTCCTTTTTCTCTTCTTGTTCTTCAATCTTGTTCCTTTCTTTCTCTTCTTCTTCTTCATCTTCGATGTATGCCATTTTTCTAAGAAGTTAAAAAAATCTAATTATGTTGGTGCCGTGCTCGTTTGAGAGTATAGATTAGAATTAGGTAATAGTTAATTTAAGGATCTGCTTGCAAGTTAGGTTATGGAGAAGATGAAGAGAAATAAATGTGTTTAGAGTCTTTTATAAGTATATTTTATGGCTTTGATATTTTCGTGTTCCCTTTATTTCAAACAGACCCTAAATTACGCTCAACAATCACAATTATTTTATATATATATATATATATAGAGAGACAAATGTATGGAAGTTAATCATTATCATAATATTTTTATTAAATCCGTGTTACTGAAATCTGCTATAGTACAAGAGTAATAAAAGGAAGTGGCAAACATATAAAACTATTTGTTGTAAGTGCTTTTTTCCCTTCATCTAAACTTATTTTTTTTCAATAATGTACTTGTTAGACTTTACTATAATTAGAGAGCCTCCAAGTAATGAGAAGTTTCATTATTATCAATGCATGAGTAGAGTGAAGAGTCATAAATGAGACACCATAATATCAACATCTTGAACTAAAGCTTTAAGGTAATGGTTTCATGTGTATTTTCAACTTATAAATCATTTCACTTCTCCTATCATATTCAATGTGAATAGAGATCACATGTCCAGAACCGTGTCTTGCTTCCTGTCCCAAGCCAATTAGAGTGCTGATTTTTATTACCTTTTGTTTTTAAAAATATTTTTTTGTTCACATGTCAATATGTAATTGGTTTGAAACAATAAATGAGACACTATTGGGGAGGGTGATTCCCATGGGATGTCACACTTGAACTAAAACCTCAAAGTAATGAATATATTGAATTTTTTCACTTATAAACTCTTTCAGTTCTCATATCCAATGTAAAATTTCACACTTGAATAAATTAATAGAACTAACTACAAAGTTACATTAACCATGTTGAGTAGTTTGAGCATGTTTGCTTCACGGAAGATGATATTATGTTTATCTGTTTCTTAAACTTTATTGATGCATTTCAGCTACCCACAAAAAAAGTGTAGTGATATATTAAGGGATGAAATAAAAGAAGTTGTGAATTTGAGCTTCACTCAAAGTAAATTTATAAAAAATGAAAAAGGAGTTATAAAATGATTTGATGGTTAAGAATGGAGTAAAGGAAATTAAGGGTTTAAGTTTTGTTTATATAAATACTAATATACTAAAATTTGGGAAGAGGAAATGAAATAAATGGCTTTCGAGGTCACGGACTGGTGATTCCCATATTAGGAAGAAAATGACATGAGTTGAGACAAAACGTGGCTGAAAGTTTTCTAATAATTATTACAATAACGAACATTGCAGAGACTACAGTTTCTGTTGGATGCTGAGCACCATATATATGGGTTGACACATCACACTACCTTCATTAACTTCACCAAATAGATAAAGACGTGAGACCAAACTCTAACTTGAGTAACGACAGCACTCCCTTACATTGCATTTTATCATGCAAATGGAATGCAGTTCAGTGAGAGAAAGTTTGTTTTTGAAGAAGTCTTTATTATAATTTAAATTTCAGTCAACATAGTGAGGAGTGTTTCAAAATTAAAAGGCAATTCTCCTTTATTCCATTTGTAAGGCACTTTCCGCTAAATTATACATACCAATACAAGCGATCGATTACATTTCTTTATTTTTTTTAAATATTAAAAGTTTACAATTTTACCTTCATTTAATATTGCTCAATAATTAATAGCCTTACTAAAAACTAAAAATAGAGATAATGAAAACTTTTAATATAGTTACATGTGGAAAAAACAAAAAAAAATGTTGCTAAAAATATAAAGTATATGATAACAAGAACCATAAAAACCTTTTAGATATTATATTATAGAGTAAAGACTTATTATGGTCCCTCAAATTTTTTACTTGTACTAATTTGATCCTTAAAATATAGAAACCCTAATATGATCCCTAAAAGTATCAAAGATGGGTCAAATTATTCCTTTTTATCACTTCTTATGACAATTTGATTTTTTTGAGGATCCAATTAGTACACGTGAAATTTTTTTAAGGACCAAAATATGTATTAACTCTCACTACGCCAGAGTCGCAGTTCAACGGTGCGTATTTTAGATGTATTAATAGCGCTTTCACACGCTTTCTATTTTATTACAATAGTATATTGTCATGATTAACAACGTTTCTCAAACGCTATTGTATTGAATATATACCACAGTGCATCATACAAAAAACACTGTCACATAGTGCATAAATACAACAGCACATCGTACACATGCACTATCATATATGTCTTACATAAACAACACATTTTATAGGTATTACTAACAACGCTTATTGTTGTGTTGTTGTATTGCATATATATAATAGCACATTATCAAAAAAACGTTGTTGTATTATACATAAATATTCTCAAACAACACCTTAATATAACAGCGCATCACATACATAAGGTTGTTGTATTAAGTATGTACAACAATGTTGTCTATAAAAAGCATTGTCATATTAATGTTAGAACGCACTTCTTGTCTCGCACCCTTTTGCTTAAGAAGAGGAAGGATGCCACCCGGAATTGGATATCGATCTAGTTTGTCATTATCTAGTCTCTCTGGGTAACCAGGAATAATATTGTCTTTAAACAGAGAATTTTCAATCTAGAGGATGTTGTGAATGTAAATTACCTTCAGTCATGGAACGTCCTTATGGCTTGGTCCCCTTCTTTTTCTACTTCTTGCTTGGAATGGGTTTCGAATCCTTCAGCTTATTTTTAGATTGTAATTCTTAATTCCTAAGTGGATAGAAGTACCACGTGTTCTCCTAAAAAAGTTTATTTTTCTATCTAATCAATTTGCTTATAAAAAAAATAGCGCATGTTAGAGCTTCCCCTAGAATTCGTTGTCGATTTGTAAAAACTAATATATGGATATATATTTATTAGTAGCACATACATTTATATATTCTCAAGAACACAAACAAATTAGTACATGCCATATAGAGTATAAAGAATAAAAGGGTCATGGTTAATCAAGAGAATGTCCAAAAAGCACCTATAAACATGCAAGCACTCTCAACTACTTTTTTAGGGTGAACCAAATGCCTTAATTGAGTGACATGGAAGATTAATGTTTTTAGGTGTAAAGTTTATTGATTTGAGTTTTGTTCTCAACTAACAAAATCTTCTTTGTACAAAAAGGAAGATTAGTTTTAAATTGTGATTATGAGGGTGATTACAGTTACATTATTATAGTAATTATGGATAATTATGGGAAAATGAAGTTGCAATTGCAATTATGATGTCGTTGAGGAGACTCCTGAAACCACAACATTGTGGTGGAAGGTGAAATGGAACTCAATTATTTAACAACTTAGACTCTTAGTGGGTAGGCTCTCAGGTTTTGATAATGGAATTAGTAACAAAATTTTAGAATTAAATATGGGTTGATGTATGCTCCATGTACATGTAGGTGTATATAAATCCATATCTATGTCAATGCTTCTTCGCTAACGTTTTATTAAAAATAAGGTAATAAGGTAGGAAATACAAAATTCTTAGGTGTATTTTAAGTTTGTGTAGCTTTGGTCAGTATTATACATCAAACAAAAATAATGTCACAATGCAACTGAAGGTAAATCTGGCTTTGTCGCTACCCTTGGAATATAGCCAACATGAGAAGTTTCTCTGTAAAAGGGAGCCAGCATCCTCCTCTGGTGAGTATTGTACAAAACCTGGCTTTACCACACGCTTTTACTGTCTCAATTTAAAATAATATATGAAGCTCATGAAAATCAATGAAACAGTAAATTTTTATTAGTTGTTTATCACTGTCAAAGAGAGTAAACTAGAACAAGTAAGAATGGAAAGAGATGTGTTCAATAAACATACAAGCATTGCAATTTTTATAATCCAAATCCTAATATACCAATTAGAGTATAGACTTCTTTGACGAAAACAAATGTAAAAAACAGAAAAGTTTTAAACATGTTTATACCTAACAAACAATTTTCTTGTTCTCTCCTTAATCTTACTTTTCCTTATTGCATTCTGGAGCTTTCAAAGTGTTGACTTTTTTTTCCTCAGCAAAGATTTTATTAAAATTGAGACAAATAAATTAGGAGAACAAGTGATACTCTTATCTATATAATATCAAAATTAACAAAGAATGAGACAATTTGATGGATTCCTGATAAGGCCAATCACATGTGTAGGATTACATCATCAAATAATAAAATATCCATCTCACGAGGATTGAAAAATTCTTTTAATTATAACAATTAATTTATAGTTAATTCAAATAAGAATTAAAAGTGAATTTAGAACAATTGAATAATTGACAAGAATAATTATGACAATAGTAAAAAGGGATTGAAATCTAATTTAGGAAGACTTCATAGGATAAGGGTTATCGTGTTTACACTTGCAAATCCTTGTTTTGCTCCTTTTCATGAACTTTAAGTTGTGATGGTGAATTGCTCTTTGGTATGTGTTATCCTCTCTCGAGCTCTGACACGTGTACTCAATTGAAGTCGCACATACTCTCATGGTATAGTTATCAATCGAATCTTTTACTTGGATCTTTCTATCCAATCACAGTGAATTCCACAAACCCCCAATAATTTTAATACGACTCTCATGAATTATAATTCTAGTTTGAATAACAGAATCATAAGATAGTTGGGTTCACCTCTCGGTCCTTCCCCGATGTATCTATGAGGTGTAATTTGTTGGTCAAACAACTCAGACGAATAAAACTCAGTTTAATGATTCAAATCATAACACTCAATGAAATAGAAGTAGGAAGAAGTGTCTAGTGAATGTAAAAGGGCATAGCCCCAATCCTAGAAACAAAGGGAATTACTCACTCATGATGGGGAAAATAATACCAAATTCTAAAGACTGGAGATCCACTTACTCCCAAAGTAAGTTTTTTAAACTTACTCTCCATCATAGCCATCAATTCTAGAGACATCTAATTGTTTAGAATTACTTACTAATTCAAACCATTGAATTTTCCTAGAATTGATGACTAAGATTAGGAGTAAGTGGATCCCCTCCCAATTCTAAATTAGAGAATTGTAATGTCAAAGTGTTTTTCATCATTGAGGAAGATACAAAATATTGGGTTAAGGCCAACAAAACAAATCTAAAAAATAGGAATCGAATATAACATCTATGGTCGTGAGTGTATGTGGTGCCTTCACTTCAAGTTGCTTCTCTTCTATCTAGACTCCAATGCGATTTCTTTTGACCTTTCAATTGGTCTTCGCATAGCTTCAACACCGAATTCTATATTCTTGCACCCGATCTCTATTCTTTTTGGCTTCAATACATCCAAACTGTACAACATAGCCAAAATCACCCGCTCAACCCAAACAAAGAGAAGTAAAAGCTAAAATCAATCATAAAGTCATAATTATGTCCTAAAATGCAAGTTAAATGCAATGCAAATGTAGCATAATTTCATACTTATCAATTCTACAAAGGAGTAGGAGAAATTATGAAAGCAGATATTTAGAAAACTCCAAGAATTCAGAAAAATAAGTTTCATCATCCCATTAAGGTGGAAATGCCACTTCTCAAAAATAAATTTGTTCCTAATATGTCATTAAGTCTAAATAGTAATAAACCAAAGTGATATCCACAATTGCTTTTTCTTGTTCTACATCCATATTATGTTCACATGAATTAAGTAGTTAGATATAACATCATTATGGATAATAGATGTAAGACCAAATTTAGAATAATGAGTTTGTCAAACTGTATAGGATGTTGAGAAAGAGAAGAACAAGTGGTTTGAAGATTCCTCCAACTCCCCACAAAGAGCATATTGTTGATTTTCATTTGCTCCTAAGGTGCCTCTCTTAGTAAGGTTGGTTTTTGTTGGTACACCATCCATGGAAAATTTCCACACTAGATACTTCATCTTTGTCGTTACCTTACTTGCCCAAAGTTTCTTTAAGAAATCATGTTTATCCATCCTCTTTTAGCAAAATATTGTATGCATTTCGGACCAAGTATTGCCCCCTTTTGTCATAAATCCATATCCAACTATCTACAACATCTTGTTTAGGCGGAGAATTGCTAAGCAAAGTTAAGAGGTCTTCATGTCCCTCTTCCTCCCAAGCGAACAAGCCCTTCCTCCATAGAAGTTTCCATATCCAAACCCCATGGCTCCATTCTCCCAAGTAGTTGATAGTTGCATCTCTATCCAAAGCCACATGAAATAATCTAACAAAAGAGTTGTTAAGAATATCTTACCCCATCTATAAGTATGTCCAGAACTTTATAGAGGTTCCAAATCCTAGAGTCTTATGGAAACCATCAGTCACCCAACTACGACCAACCCCCTCCCTTCTATGGCTAAGATTGCCTAGTTTCTCCACTAAGAACTAACACCTCTTCTGCAAGGAAAGAATCCCACACTATGCCCATTTCAATGGAAAGCTTAGTTGAGGTTAAAATGACTTTGATCCAATGAATGAATTTACTATCAAACCCAAAAGCATGAAGTGTATCCAGCAAGAAATCCCAATCAATTGTGTCAAAAGCTTTCCTAACATCAAACTTTATAGCCAAATTACCACCAAAGGTCTTGTGATCCAGAAGATTAACTGCCTCTGAGGCAATGCAGATGCATTCAGTGATTTGTCTACCTTTTATAAATCCTCTTTGTTGGCTGGAGACAATACTGGGAGCCATAAAAACCAACCTATCTGCCAAAACCTTGGAGATTACCTTGAATTGGAAGTTGGCCAAGGCAATAGGCCTGAAGTCCTCAATCTTGTCAGCCCCATGGAATTTTGGAAGAAGAACCACTGAGTTAGAATTAAGGTTGGGAAGCATCCAAGATCGAGTGAAGAATTGAGGAACCGAATTGCAGACATCAACACCAACAATCTCCCAAAACTCCTGATAGAAACAACCCCCAAATCCATCAGGGCCAGGGGCTCCTTCACCTTTCATAGCAAACACCGTAGCCTTGATTTCATTTGGGGAGGGAATCTTCGTAAGCATACAATTGTCACTATCAATGACCATATTAGGGATTACCAACTAGATAAGGTCATTAGGCTAAGATTGATTATCAGAGGCATATAAAGTTTTGAAATAAGACACTGCATGGTTGGCAATTTCAGCAGGGTCCCAAATGTTATTCTCTCCATCTCTTAAAAAAGTGAAGGACTTGGTGACTTGCCTTATCTTAGCCAACTTATGAAAATAGGCTGTGTTTCTGTCACCACTAGTGTGCCAATTAACTCTAGCCTTCTCCCTCCAGAACTCCTCTTCAATTCTTAAAGCCATTAACAACTCTTGCTGAGCCAAGCTCTCTTCATCCATTAACCCCTTATCATTATCCACTAGACCTCTTCTTTCTTGAGTAGAGTCAATTTCCTCCAAGGCCATTTTAACTCGAAGATGGATGTTCCCAAACACCTCCTTATTTCAGGATCTAAGGCAGACTTTGAGGTTCTTGAGCTTTTGAGAGAGAACATACCATCAAAGGATGACAATCACATCCTGGTGAAGAATCCACATTTTATGAAATTTAAAAGAACCGGGATTAGAGATGCTCACCCTAAAGGAACATACCATTAAAGGATGCTGATCAGATCCAGATCTAGGCAAGGTGCAGCAGGTGGAGTGGGAGCATTCATTCAACAAGTAGTCATTACATATGGCTCTATCTAGCCTTTTCTCAGTGTGGGCATATTCTCTCCTCTTTTTAGACTAGGTGAATTGGGCTCCTCTAGTGGGAAGATGGGTGAGGTTAGCCTCCTCAATGAAGGAAATGAAGTCGTCACACGCCATTCTATTAGGTAAGTGAGATCTTCTGCACTCATTGGCACCTAACACTGCATTAAAATCCCCAATACAACGCCAAGGACCAATGTAGGAAGCTAGAAGAGAGGTGATCTCAGACCAGAGGTCCCTTCTTTTCAATCTCTGGTTATTCGCATAAACAACACAAAAATATAATTTTTTGTGCTCAATGTCCAACTCGATTGAGACTTGTTGATCAGAGTTAGCAATGACCTTTAGCTGGTGATCAAGATGACAGATGCCCCAAATGTTTGGAAGGAGAGGACCCCTGTCATTGACAATGAATAACTTCATACCAAGGCTAGACCAAAATCTAGAACTTATTTTATCCACACGAATCGTAGGCTCTGAGATACAGATTAAATCAGGTTTATTGGAAATACATAAATTTTTTAAAATGAGTTTTGTGTCAAGGTTACCCAACCCCCTGCAATTCTAGAAGAAGACCTTCATTTGGCAACATTAAGATACCCACCCTTTCGGGTATAATGAAATTTCCCAAGAATTTGTCTTTGCCTCTGCTTTTTCTTTTGAGATTTCGACATTACCGGCGTGAAAATGCGTTCTTATGCTATGTCAGCCTCAGAATCCAAATCATTAGTCCATAACCTTCCGAAAATTCTCGAATCTTTGGCAACAACAGTGTTTTCAATTTGTTCTTGTGGTTGAACTACCAACTGCTCAGATTGAAGATTTTGGAGAACTAGATCCAAATCACCACCATTTCTATCGGAAACTGAATCAACTATAGGCAATTCATCAATACATGTTGAAGACTCCATCCCTGCTACCTGAGGGAGAGCAACCCGTTCCAATAAATTCAGATTTTCTGAGTGGTCAATTTCAAGATTAACAACCAAATTGTCCACCATTCTCTCTATAGACTTCTTTGCCACATGATTACCTTTCTTGTTAACTGGTTTGAGGTTCTCCTCTACTATTAACAGTTTATTCTTCCTACACACCGCCACCATATGCCCTATGGAGTGGCACCCAAAAATCAGGGAGATTTTCAAACTCAGTGGTGACAAAGAAAGCAAATCCCTCCCTTTCGACAAGGATCTGATTTGGCAGAGTACTCTTCAAGTCGACATCCATAAGAACTCTTGCAAAGTGGCCAAAAAGATCTGTTGGATGTTGCTTCATCCAATGATATAGGGGTCCCTATACCTCCAGCGATTGAAAAGAGGATTTTGGCACTCCAATACTCCAGCGGAAGGTCTATAATTCTCATCCAACACTGTGAATGACAAAACTTCTGCAAGTTTGGGTTGAAATCCGGGGTCTAGAGAGAAAGACGAAGCAACCCAGGCCTTAGGTTCCAAGAGCCCACCGCACAAACACTATGCATATCCTCAATAGAGGAAAATGCAAAATCATAGAACCCCCTTCCCAATGATATCATGCTCCATAACGATGAAAGCTTAGTTTTCAGATCGTTGAACTTGATGGAGGAGTCTCCTTTTGACAATATAATTCTGTCGTGCAAATGAGATTTGCATCTTTGTAAACCAGCCTGATATTCCTCTTCGGGTATCTTAATGGCTATAGCATCCCCTTTGATGCAAGGTTGGGGGAGTTGAGAGAAGTTAATGTCACATGCATTTTTTAACACTTATGCAAATGATTTTTGTACCATAGAGTCTTGAGATTTTGGAGCGGGTTTCGGAGAAGCATTGCCCAATGAAGGGTTGAAATTTGCAAGAAAGGTCCAGGGGACAAACGGGTCTGAGTTGATTGAAGCCATGAATAATGGTCCATGAAGCTTGGAGGAACAAACCTAGCAGAGCTTCTCTCTCATCCTTTTCTCTCCATGAAATAGTTTATCATATATTCTCTATATATAAATATAAGAACCATTTTTTGCAACAATGTTTTTGGATTTATGTTTATAAATACTATATAAATTTATAGTTTTTTTTAGCATATCTCTAAAATTATTTTGTTTTATTTTAGATTGATGCTCATTATGTTTAAATATCTTAATATTTATAAGTGAAACATTAACATAATTCTAGAATGATTATGTTTTATTTTAAATTGATGCTCATTATGTTTTATAATATGAATTTGGTGTTTTTAATAGTTTGAGTTCATACAATCATAAATGTGCATGTTTAAAATTAATTTTAAGATCAACAATTTTAGCAAATCAATGTTTATATGTTCAACATTAATAATAGAAAATTATTAATGTTCCTTTTACGTTATATTTCTTATTGTTACTATTCCTTTTACAACGCAAATGATTTGTAAACCATATTTGAATGATTATATATACATGCAATATTAACATTGATATTACACGTGCAAATAAATATGGAATCAAAATAATAACAACCAAATCGGATTGTGAATTTGATCAAGTCAAATGGTTTTTGAGGATTTTAGCCTTATGGGATAATGGTGAAAAATAATATTATTATGGATATAATAATATCATCTTATACTATACTCATTTAAATTTGTCATATCCAAAAAATCACAAAATCATAAAGGTATGATTGTATAAATTATTATCAATATTTTTTTATCGGCAATTGTTAGTACGTTAGTTGTTAGTATGTTAGTATTTTTGTTGTGGGTGAGACTCCACCCTCAACCTCCTACACCCTACCATCTAACCACCTTATAACTCCCATTTTTCTTGATGGTGACACTCGAACCCACAACCTCCTCCACTCCATTCCTTATAGGGGTGTTCGCGGTCTATTTGGATCGGTTTTTAGGCAAAAAATGATCCGATCCAAATACGTAATTAACATGCGGTCTGGATTGGTCTGGTCTGTTTATATTAAGATGTCCGATCCAATTCGATCCAAATATAATATGCGATTTCGGTTCGGTTTGGATCGCTTTTTTTTATAAAATATTAAAATTGCACTTATATTCAAAACTCATAAATATGACTAAATATTAATCATAAAACAACAATAAAAATAGTTTTCAACAACATTGAAACGACATTAAAATGTGTGCAACAATAGTATAATTAAACAACATCATAAAATCGTAATAAACAGTAAGATAATAATAATAAAAGTAAAAAATAGTAACAACAACAACAAGATATCAATAATAACAAGACTACAAAACAACAACATATAAATAACAATAGGGAATGGAGTATCTCCTTGTATGAGGAGATAAGTTATCTCATCCTGCCAGTAAAATCATGACATGTGTCATGTTTCATCATTTTCAATAAAAATATTTTAAAATATAAACAAAATAGCACACATGTCACATTTTTATTGGCTAGAAGAGATAAGTTATCTCCTTATATAAGGAGATACATTATTCTCATAACAATAATATGAGCATCTGTAACGTAATTTTAAGAGTTACAATGTTCTACCGATGATTAATAACAATAATACTTTCACAACAATAAAATTGATAATAAAGCACCTAGTCAGAATAACACTTGGATCCTCTTCATTTGGTTGTGGATTGATTTAAGTTCTAAAAAAATGTATCAAATATAATCAATATGATTTAAAATATAACAACATATATATATAAGTGTTTGTTATAGAATATAACAAACAACATATAGGTACAATTTTGGAGTTGAGACTTAAGATTAAGTTTGGAAAACACTTAAAAATATTACACAATTAAACTTTACATACTATTTCGGTCTGGTCTAGATTGGTCTAGATTCTGGATCCAAGAGGTAAAACCAAAATCCGGACCCGACCAATCGTCTTTAAAAAATAAGTCCAACATGATCCAAATGCATTTGGTTTTTGCGGTTTCGGTCTATTTTGGATTGGTTTTCGGTTTTATTGTTGGACCGGTCTGGATTTGAACACCCCTAATTCCTTACGACCACTCTCTTCACCATCAGACCACCTTATGACTCCCAATTATTATTGATTTGTTGAAAATATGATTGTATGAACTATTATTAATTCCTTAATTTTAGGCAATGCTCACTGATATAAATTTATAACGCATTATTATTTGATTCTAAAATAAGATTAAATTCAAAATAAATATCATTATTATTTGATCTAATAAATAAAAGAGTAAATATTCATTTTAGTTCATCATATTTTTCGACTTTACCAGTTTAGTCCTTCAAAAAAAGAAAAGACCTAAAATAGTTCCATAAAATTTTAAATGTGGGTCAAATTAGTCTTTTTTAATATATTTTACAACACTTGATATGAACTAATTTGACACCAAAAAGGACTAGTTTCACCTACATTTGAATTTTTTTGGGACCATTTTAGGTTTTTTCTTTTTTGAAGGACTAAATTGGTAAGGTCGAAAAATATGAGGAGCTAAAATGAGTATTTACTCTTTCAAAATATTATATTCTCTATATAAATATAAGAACTTCTTTCTGCACTATATTTTTTTTGGATTATGTTTTTAAGTACTATATAAATTTATAAGGTTATTTTTAGCATATTTCTAAAATGATTGTTTTATTTTAGATTGAGGTCCATTATGTTTTACAATATGTATTTGGTGTTTTGTATAATTTGAATTCATACAATTATAAATGTGCATGTTTAAAATTAATTTTAAGAAGAACAGTTTTAACAAATCAATGTTTTTACCTTCTATATTAATAATAGAAAATGATTAATATTCATTTTAAGTTATGTTTCCCGTTATTACTATTCCTTTTACAGCACCAATGATTTCTAAAGCATATTTGAATGATTATTTATATATGTAATATTAGCATTTGTATTACAACTCCAATGATTTGTAAACCATATTGAATGATTATTTATACGTGTAATATTAACATTTGTATTACAACTCCAATGACTTGTAAACCATAGTTCGTGAATAATAAAGTTGTGTGAAAAATGAAATGATCATAAAATGATACTTGGTTTGAGAAGGAAATGTCCACTTTCTGTTATTTCACCAAGACATATCCACTACAAAACATAACAAAAGGTAATATAGGTCAAATTTTTAGACTGGTTATTTTTTGTATTTCACTGGTCCAAACAATTCATATATAGATAGCAATATATATAGTAGATAAATAAGCAAATTAAGGAATAAAAATAAGAGCAATAACCATATCAAATTCCTCTTAGATAGATGTTCACAAATAGAGAATAAACTGTACAAAAGATAAAGAATGTTGAGAGGGTAAGATAATGTAATACATAAACTGAGAAATAAAAAAAAATTATGTGTCAATGAAAATTACACCGGATTAGTTTATGAATGATGAAGTTGTGTGAAAAATGAAAATTGGAAAAAAAATGAAATGAGCATACCTATATTGAGAGTGAAATAATAGATTTCTTGAACAAAAATGGAAAAAATGTACAAGGAGTTTGTGTGTCTTAAAAAGAGAAGGTGAAGAAGAAAAAAGATGAGAAGTGAAGCAAAAATGGATATCAATTCATTTGCAATATAAAGTATTAAATTGAGGAAAACCATTTATACATAATTATAACTAAATAATAAATAGACGAAGTAAAATAAAGGTATCTTCTATGACTTCCTTATCTAACAAATATATTATTATATGACATTAGGAAAGGAAAAAAAAATTAAAATTAAAATTTTGTTTGACAAAAATAGCTTACTTTTTAAACCGTTTTCACAAATATAGAATGTCAAGTTTAGTAAATTCAAATATATATAGATAGTAGATAAAATAAATAAAAAGTGGTCAAATGTGTCCTAGACTTAGGTGTTCATAGAAACAGTGACTCAAACAAAATTATGAGGATAGTTGTTAAAGACTTCACATTGTCAATGAAGTCTAGATATACCCTGCATGAATGGATAGAGAAGACCATTAAAACACAAAAAATTACATAGCTTAACTCTTGTTATACAAAGTTTAGCTAATATACATTACATTTACATAAAGAGAGAGAAATTGTAAGTAAGTGAAGCAAGTTGCAATGGTAGAAGGGAATGAAGCAAGAAAAGAGATAACAATGAAGAGAGTAGTTTTGATGATAAATTGCATATTGCTAGGAACTGGTGCGACTTGTGGTCCATTAGTAATGTTAAAATGTATTTTAGTTATTAGTGAAGGGTAGTGTTGTCTTTTATATTTTCCTAGCTTCCTATATGTATTGGCCCTTTGGCCTTATCTCTAATTAATCACATATTGCAATTCTCTCCCTTCTCTCTTCTTCTTCTCCTCTCCCTTCTCTCTTCCTATGCAGCTGATCTAACATGGTATCAAGAGCAAGGTTTGCTAAGGCCACAACTTTCGCGGATCCAACTTTTCTTCGCATTTCCTGTTCATGCTTCTGGGTTCCATCATCTTTTCTTCTTCTTTGCAGTGGTAGATCAGCCTCCGCATTTCGCAGATCGGAGGTCTCAGTTTCAGATTCGCAGTTTTCGTTGAGCGAATTTTTCAGGTTTTCTGTTTCTCTTTCCCTTTGCATTTCGATTTCCCTGCTGTTGTGCTTGTTAGTTATGGCAACTGAAAGAGATGATTCTTTGCAATCCATTAGTGTGCAACTAAATGGATCTTCCAACTATGCATATTGGAGTTATGTGATGAGAAATTTTCTGATTGGTAAACGAATGTGGGGATATGTTTCTGGAACTTTTGTTAAACCTACAAATAGTGCTACTGAAAATTATGCAAAGGAGTTAGAAACTTGGGAAGTGAACAACTCGAAAATTATTACTTGGATTAATAATTCTGTTTCGCAATCTATTGGTGTTCAACTTGCAAAATATGATTCAGCATCTCAGGTTTGGGAGCACCTTAAACGATTGTATGTGCAGTCCAATTTTGCAAAACAATATCAGTTAGAGATTGATATTCGAGCTCTCCAACAACATAGCATGAGCATCCAAGAGTTTTATTCTGCTATGACTAATCTTTGGGACCAATTGGCACTCACTGAATCTGCAGAATTGCAAGCATTCACACCGTACACTGATCGCCGGGAACAACAGCGTTTAGTACAGTTTTTGATGGCTCTTCGAAATGATTTTGAAGGCCTACGTGGTTCCATTTTGCATCGCACTCCTCTGCCATCTGTTGACTCTGTTGTTAATGAACTTTTAGCTGAAGAAGTTCGTTTGAAGTCCCACTCTGAAAAGGGAATTGTTGACAAAGGGATTCTGCCAAGCCCCTCTGTGTTTGCTGCTCCTGTTGTGAAAGGAAAATCTCAAGGCAGAGACAATTATGATGAATGTAGCTTCTGTAAGGAAAAGGGTCATTGGAAGGCTCAATGTCCAAAATTATTGAAGAAGGAGCAACCTTATCAACCACCTCAGTGGCGTCCGCCTCAGTCGAAATACAGGAACTTTCAGCACACATCTCAATCTTCCAATGTTGCTGCTGCTACTGCTGTTTCTCCATCTGCCACCCCTGGGATGGTTCACTCTGGGTCTAACATGTCTGACCTGGTAGAACAATTTCAGAAGTTTCTTGCATCTCAGCCCAATGCTATGTCAGTCTCTCCTAATGTAGGTCTGTCTTCTGCTGGTTCATCAGGTATATCATCCTCCATATGGATCCTTGACTCTGGAGCGTCCCATCATATGTCATCTGACTTTAAATCTTTTACATCTGTACATAAGCCGTCCTGTGTATCTGTTATGACTGCTGATGGAACTCCTATGTTATTGGAAGGAGTTGGTTCTGTTTCTACACCTAAACTATCTCTCTCTGATGTTTATTATATACCTAACCTCACTTTAAGTCTTGCTTCTGTTAGTCAACTGTGTGATTCTGGTTTCTCAATCTTATTTTCCTCAACTCATTGTTATGTGCAGGATCCTCAATCGAAGAGGCTGATTGGGACAGGCCATAGACAGGGGGGGCTTTATATTTTGGATGAACTGAAGCTTCCACATGTTGCAGCTCCTACTGTTGATTTATCATCTTTCCGTTTGAATTTGTCTTCTTCTAAGTTTTATTTATGGCATTCTCGTCTGGGTCATGTATCTTCTCCTCGTTTGAAATACTTAGCATCAACGGGAGTCTTAGGATCATTACAACCAAATAACATTTCTGACTGTTGTGGTTGTAAACTTGCCAAGTTTTCTGCTTTACCTTTTCCTAAAAGTGTTTCAATTTCTAAGGCACCTTTTGATTTGGTTCATTCTGATGTATGGGGTCCATCCCCAATTGCTACTAAAAGTGGATCAAAATATTATGTCTCTTTCATTGATGATTACACACGTTATTGTTGGATTTTTCTTATGAAACATCGTTCTGAATTCTTTGGTATTTATTGTCATTTTCGTGCTTTGGTTAATACT
>NC_032028.1:9664080-9664474 GCF_001865875.1 Lupinus angustifolius | reverse complement strand
CTCAGAATCGAATTCCGATTGCGCCATTGGCTTCGAAATATTATTTCAAGTCAAGATAGACACAAAGTTTATCCAGAACACATTTCTAATTATTTTTCACTCCGAATTCCATGTTCCGAAGTTCTAATCGTAAACCGAAATCGGGAGATTTTTATTATCCGACCGGGTATTAGCCGACAATACTCGGGAATGGTTTTAAACGCGCACGTTTCACCGAAGTCGTCACGTCGCATGAGTCACTTTACAAAATCTACATACTAAATCTTATAGATTTCACTCATTAATGCATTGATTTACTACCACCAAAATTCCCAAAATCACTCAACAAAATCCTCTCACTCCACCACCATTAGACACATCACCTATGCTAGTCTAAATCTACTTATCTTGCAAT
>NC_032028.1:9663356-9663980 GCF_001865875.1 Lupinus angustifolius | reverse complement strand
CCCACCTCTCTTTCCTGGGAACTAGCCTGGTGTATATCCACGGATTACAACATAATTCCGGTATAAGTTTTATTGAAAAGCTTACTTTAAAGAGTGTTATTTGATTTTAAGACTTTCAATGACAAATGATGATTCAAGGATATTCAACCTTGAATCGGATGGACGAAAACAATTAAATTCATTTTAAATCGAAAGTTTTATCTTCGCGTAAAAAGTTATTTCATAAGTATAATAATTATCATCAGTTAACTAATTAACGTGATTTTGGCGTAATGAAGAGTTCGAGAGGAGACCGGATCAAGTAAGCTCGTCAGAAAACAGAGAACCTTGCGACACGACACACTCAGGTGAGAGAGAACACATCGTGACATAGTGGTGTCCGAATATGACACCCGGATCTCCTAAACCATCTCAAAGGTTTTGGAGTTAACTTGGGTTTTAAGAAACCCAATATTTTTATGTTTGAATGCTTTTGAATATATATGATTGTTGATGAAATGTGTTGAATATGGTATATGAATGTTGTTGGGAACTTTTCTGGGTGCAGGTGTTTGAAAAACCATGTGAAAATACGTTTGATTAGCCGAAAAGGGCAAAATTGGAATCATGTCCAGGTCTTTCTCG
>NC_032028.1:9662586-9663256 GCF_001865875.1 Lupinus angustifolius | reverse complement strand
GACAGAATCTCGCTTGGGCGAGCAAGCCTCGCCTGGGCGAGTAAGGGCCTCGCTTGGGCGAGAACGCCCAGGATTTTAATGAGCCCTTGGAACTCTCTCGTTGAGGCGAGAGATGCCTCGCTTGAGCGAAGAGAGGCCTCGCTTGGGCGATAGTACCTTCGCCTGGGCGAGGAAGGCTTAAGTTTATTTGAGATTTAAAGATGAATTATCGCTTGGGCGAGAAATAATTATCGCTTGAGCGAGAGATGCCCAGTTTTAAAATGGTATTGTTGATTGAATTTGCTTGAGCGAAGGGTCCTCGCTTGGGCGAGAGACAGTAATTGTGTTTGACTATTTGGATTGATTGGTTGAGTATGTAATAACCCTAGTATGAGTATGTGATATAAACTACTTTGGTATAACACCGTAATTGAATTAAAAAGTAAAGTATGCAAGGTGTTAGAATTAAATAGTCAAACTCGGTAATTAATTTTACATAAAGTATTCCGAGAGGGATGTATGATTTAGGGCGATGCCCAGAAAAGGATACGTGATACTATGGAGCGAGATCGTCTGACCATAAGTGGCTTGGTCTGAGACCGTCCAGGGTGATTCAGCGATAGTCGTAGTGGTAGGGACGTTACCCTTTGAGTTATGATGTGAATTAGGGCACTGCCCAGAAAGGAACCCA
>NC_032028.1:9634001-9662486 GCF_001865875.1 Lupinus angustifolius | reverse complement strand
TATCAAACATATAATCATTCAATCAAGACACAATATTTTAATATTCATAACTAAAATGACTAAATGAGGAAGTCCATAACAATCACAACAATTGACCCCTCATTAATCATTTTAGTCTAAGGATCCTCCAACTAGTGAGTATCATTGGAGACCCCAATGCTACATTCTAATACCACTATGTCTAATGCTTCTCCCTCACCTGAGTTTATGTCAGCTCCTTGTCCAGTAGATAAACTAGTTCTCTCATCGTCTCCTTTAACCTTGGAATCTTTTCTCTTAAACATGCCAATAACAACCAAAACAACAATTAAATTCTACTCTACCTAAAACTAACATTTAATCTATTATTGATAAACAATTTTTAATACAAAAGCACACATATAAGTTTCAATTGCAGAATAATACAACTATATATATACTATAAGAGATTGGTGTTGGAAATAACTAAATGAATAAAACAACCTTACTAAGTAGCCTTTGAAAAATAAGTTACCATAAAATAGTTGCACTACCACTGACCTTCCAATACTAAGTGGTTTCATTCATAATAAATTAAGATAATATCACATAGTAAAACAAAACACATATATTCTTCCTGTGGCCATGTTATCTCTTTTAGAACCACGAAATTAATACATGAATTTTTCTTTAAAATAAATAAAATGAAGCTTAACATACATTAATTAAAGTGACCAGACAAAATCAATCCTATTAGAAATGAACATACATCAATTTAGGTATTCAAGAATGGAACAATGCTAGAATTGGAAGATCTAAAACATTTCAAAGAAATTATATGGAAAATAAGGGGACTCACAAATTTTAATTTGCAGAAGAAGAAGAAAAACGTGACATTAGGAATAAAAGATCCACAAATTACAGATATAAGGCATATAATTCAAATAGGTAGTGATGTCCTCCTTTTCTTTTGTTTTTAAAAAATATGTTCATTCCACAATCACCAACTGTATTACATAGAGAACTACATGATTTTGTAAACTGTGAAAGGAGGAAGAAATACCAATTATTTTTCATCTGGTGGCAGTAAAGGATAAACAAAACAAATTTATCAATTATTGAATTCAAGGAGCAGAAGAAAGAGGAAAGTTGATTACCGTGTTATCTTCTCTCTTTTCTCTAAACTGCCGTTATGGATCACTTACTAAGTGCAGTTTTTTTTCTTTTGTTCTCTCCTCACTCAACCCATGTAATTTGTTGTTACCAATTAGGTCAAAGTTATAATTACACTATTATTTAATCTTATCTTATCAAAATAATAAAATTTAGTTTTATCACCAAGTAATTAGAATAAATCAGATAATCACAATAGAATAGCCACTAAGCCCATCTAGATAAAAAAATTAGAGATAACTAGGATGAGGATCTATTTTCGAATTAGTTGGAAATTTATGGTGTTACAGCTGAGTCCCCGAAGACCTCTAGAATTTTAACCTTTCTTTCTAATGTTGCCTACAAACCCAGGGCACATGCCTCATATTCGGCTATATTGTTGGTGCAATCAAAGCATAACCTGGCAGTAATATGAGTGAAGTCGCCTTCTGGAGATACGAGCACGACCCCTATGACGTGTCTGAGTGCATTAGATGCCCCGTCTAATACTAATGTCCACACACCATCTTTTGTTAGTTCTCCCAATGATAGACTCATGATACCCTCATTTGGGAACTCTTGGTTCATTGGTTCGGTCTTCTCTATGGGTTGGCTAGCAAGATAATCTGCAATGGCACTACCTTTGATTGTTTTCCGTGTCACATACAATATATCATATTCTGACAATAAGACCTGCCACCGAGTTCGAGGACGAAACTGATGGCTTGTGCAAAATTGATGGCTTGTGGAATGCTCGAGTTCGAGGACGATTCAGCCAGATATCAGTAATAACCCCATTATGAACCACAATCAGAGGATCAATGCTATTGTTATAGATAAGTCGCTAGTGAGAAGAGTGTCTGACTTGGGTGTGTCGATGCAACACCTTTTTGTGCTTTGAAGGAAACCGGCTATGATATTATGGCGCCAACCACGAGCATGTGTGACGAGAGGAGTTGGGATCTAGACTCTCACTATGACTACCATTCCGGTCAAACTGGACATACCATTGAAGATTGTTGGGGATTTAAAGTGAGGGTGCAGGCCTTGTTAAATCTTGGGGTCATCCAAGTTCAGAAGCATGAACCTTATGGTGAAGAGGTTGATGTGGGAGAAAAGTTTAAGCTTAAGGTTTCGCTCCTCAAGGATTCAAACCCAGAAAGAGTATCTATTAGGGTAAGAAAGCCTCAACCCTTCACCTATGAGAGCAACCACACAGTCCTATGGAGTTATGAGGTGAAGGTGGAAGTAGTAGGGGAAGGCCATGTGGCTCATGCGTCAAATGCAGTCACAGCTGGCAGAATTACAAAGAGCGGGAGGTATTATGATCCTTCAGAAGGTAATGCTTGGAAAGTCGGGAAGAATGTGGGAGAAAAGAGTTATCCAGCGGATGAAGTCACTGAGAAGGAAGAGGAGGAATTCCTAAAGACCATGAGGCAGAGCGAGTATGATGTGGTGGAGCAATTAAGAAAGACCCAATCCAAGATCTCTTTATTGGGTTTAATCATGTCCTCGGATTCGCACAGGAAAGCATTATTGAAAGTGCTTAACGAGGCCTGTGTTAATCCCCACGTCACGCCCAACAAGATGGTTAACATGGTTGACTCGATAAAATATGTCAACATGATAACTTTCTTTGATGAAGAAATGGTGAAGCAGTCGGAAAAGGTACCTCGTGCATTACTCATCACGGCTAAGTGTCGGAGTCACATCGTGCGTAAGATACTAATAGATGGAGGGTCAACTCTGAATATTATGCCTCTGTCCACTTTGATGTCTATCGGAGTCAGAAAAGATGAGGTTGTTCCTAGGCAGATGATCGTGCATGCTTTTGACGGCAATCAGAGGAGCATATTGGGTGAAATATGCACATGATCATGTTATGCCTCTGTCGCGTTACCTTAAATTGACATTTTCAAAATTAAATCAATAAGGGGTAGTTTACTATGGGACTTGTGCCCTGTCGCATTACCCTAAATTGACATTCCCAAAAATAACTTAATTAAATCAAGGAGAGGTAGTGCACTATGAGACTTGTGCCCTGTCGCGTTACCTTAAATCGACGTTTTCAAAATTAAATCAATAAAGGGTAGTACACTATGGGACTTGTGCCTTGTCGCGTTACCCTAAATTGATATTTTCAAAATAACTTAATTAAATCAATAAGGGGTAGTGCACTATGGGACTTGTGCCTTGTCGAGTTACCTTAAATTGACATTTTCAAAATTAAATCAACAAGGGGTAGTGAACTATGGGACTTGTGCCCTGTTGCGTTACCCTAAATTGACATTCCCAAAAAATAACTTAATTAAATCAAGGAGAGGTAGTGCACTATGAGACTTGTGTCATGTCGCGTTACATTAAATTGACATTTTCAAAATTAAATCAATAAGGGGTAGTGCACTATGGGACTTGTGCCATGTCGCGTTACCCTAAATTGACATTCTCAAAATAACTAAGTTAAATCAATAAGGGGTAGTGCACTATGGAACTTGTGTTTTGTCGCGTTACCCTAAATTGACATTTTCAAAATAACTTAATTAAATGAATAAGAGGTAATTCGCTATGGGACTTGTGCTCTGTCGCGTTACCTTTAATTGAAATTTTCAAAATTAAATCAATAATGATAGTGCACTATGGGACTTGTCCCATGTCGCGTTACCATAAATTGACATTCTCAAAATAACTTAATTAAATCAATGAGAGGTAGTACACTATGTGACTTGTGTCATGTCACGTTACCTTAAGTTGACATTTTCTTAATTAAATCAATGAGAGGTAATGCACCATGAGACTTGTGTCATGTCGCGTTACCTTAAGTTGACATTTTCTTAATTAAATCAATGAGAGGTAATGCACTATGAGACTTGTGTCATGTCGCGTTACCTTAAGTTGACATTTTCTTAATTAAATCGTTGAGAGGTAGTGCACTATGGAACTTGTGTCCTGTCGCGTTATCTTAACTTGACATTTTCTTAATTAAATCAATGAGAGGTAGCGCACTATAGGACTTCTGTCATGTCGCGTTACCTTAAGTTGACATTTTCAAAACTAAATCAATAAGAGGTAGTGCATTATGGGATCAGTATCTTGCCGCGTTATCTTGTCCTATTATTTAATATATATATATATATATATATATATATATATATATATATCAACCAATCAACTTTTTTTCCTGAAAGAACTATGTAGCCTTGATTTCTCTATTGCAACTAGAGATACGTAGGAGCAGTTATTTCTTTGAGTCACAAAAAAAAATGTTTTTTTCTCTCTTTATTTTGTTTAATAAGGTGAGGGTAAAATTATGTTTTAAATAAATATCCACATAACTGATCTAGGTACCGTTTTTATAATGGCGGTATGAGGTGCGTAATACCCTCCTCATCTGCAACTGACTCCCAAACTCAATTTCTATTTTGAGTAAATCAACCATATTTTCAAATTTTGGTTTATCATGTTTTCCCTTTAAAAAACATCGATGGCGACTTCATTGCATTTAATTGCATATTTCTCGTGTCATGCACGAAAACAGGGTAGCGACAAGTACCATCGAATCTTTTAGAAATGAAAAAATAAGGACAAAGTGACATGTGAGAAATGATAATGTGAATGAAAAAATATTTTATTATATAATTATGTAGTATGGATAAGTACATAATAGTACCATAAAACCTTGTATGAGGAAAGTAAGGAGAGAATGACATAACAAGTGGTAATGTGAAAGAATTTTATTTTATTATATAGATAATAGTTAAGATGACAATTATCATTAGATAATTAAGAATCACGAAAAAATTAATGTTCTTTTTTCAGTTCTCATAGCATACATTATCCTAAGGATTGAAGGTAAGAAAACAAATATAGTAACTTTTCATTGCAATATATTATATTTTTGGTATTTTTGATATGATAAATACTTTCTATTCTAATAAAATATTTACATCTTTAAATCTTTACTCTAGGCCTGTTAATTTAAGAAAAATATTTCTATCACATTCTAAAGAAGAGTGAAGTACCCAAACTTACGACTTAAATTATTACACGCTACTCTGCTGAAGGGTATAATCCACCTACATCTTTATCCTTTGAGAGCACATCTGTTGTTCTATATTTTGTATCACTTCATATACCATAAATTTATAATTGGTTAAAAAATATTTAATAATTAAATTATAACTTAAATTTATTTATTTTGGTCAATCACATGTCCATAAAACATGGAGTAATACAAAGTGTAAGATAGCATATGTGTACCGCTTTACCCCTCCCACCAAATTGATGTTCACTTATGTAGTTTAATTAATATAGAAAGAAGGTGGATGGTACAACCATGAAATTATGTTATCATAATAATGACTTGTTAATAGAAGAAGCAACTTCATTATTTAGATAATATGTCTCATACATCATTTATATATATACTACTAAATTCTTGTGATCTATATCACTTCTAAACTAATATTTAATAAATAAAATATTAATTTTATAGTGTAGGATAATTTGTAAGAGGATGCATAGAAATCATGTCTAAGGCCTATTATATAAATAGTGAATGCGTTTAAAATTTATGTACTCACATTGTAAAGTTTTTTACATTGTCAATACATCATCTATTATTGATTTGTATTACTTTTGTTTAAGAGTCAATGATGACTAATAAATCAATTGTGATAATTTGCTGACAATATAAAAAACACTTACATTGTTAACATATTAACAATATTAAATCGTAGTTAATTATCCAACTTTAAGAAAGAATGTTAATGCCGGATAGTGCAAGGGATGATGTGTGAAAATTAACTAATAGGTAACCATAACATTTATAAAAATTTATACACGATTATTATATTATTTATTTTAATTATTTTAAAAAAAATTAATGATGATTAAATCTATACTTCTATACTAATAGATAAAAGGAAAACATAAAATAACTACTCATTCATTATTTTATGTTTTTCTACTTTATCTTTCATAACTTCTAATTTCATATTTATCTATACTAATCTATACTAATAAATATAAAATAACTACTCATGTAATATTTTATGTTTCATTATTTTATCAATACACCAAACAAAATTTACAATATAAAGTATATTTAATTTATCAAAATAAAATATATTAAACTTAAATATTTCATAACATAAAGTAAAAATGTAGGTGGACAGATATCAAATACATCTCACAGTGATAGTATAGATAATGAATTATGTAACTACCATGTATAAAGCTTGTACTTTTTTTTGGTATGCCATCTGTCATGAAAACTTAACAGCCACGAAAAGTTAACAGTTCCCCACTCTCCTCTCTCTCTCTTTTCAGTTTTCATTTCCCTTCACTCTCTCCAAATCAAAAAAACTCACAAGCTTCTCTCCATTTCCTTGAAAATGGGGCACTCCACCACCACGTTAAACGTCGTCGTTTTGTGCCCTCTTCTTCTCATTATCTTCTTCCTCTCACCGTCATCCACCACCGCCACCATTTTCCCTTCCATTCAGGCGAAGAACCTCTTCTCTGACCTCAATTTGTTCCCTCGCCAAGATGTCAACATCGTTCACGATCACGATTCAATCGTATCCGCGAATGTTAATAACACTAAGAAGATCGTAGAGAGGAATTTGAGGTTCCCGAATTTGGTGGATCCCGATGGAGTTTCAGTTGAAGACTTGGGTCACCGCGCTGGATATTACTCCATTCAACATTCTCATGCTGCAAAGTTAATTTCATTTTTTTAACTTCAATTTCTCTTTTAACTTTTCCATGCTTTGATCATTTTATATTGTATGTTGACATGAACAACAATTTTTATTTAGAGTAAATACTCATCATATTTTTTTGTCTTCTCAAAAATTGAAAAAAAAAAACCCAAAGTGGTATGTGGGTAAAATTATTTCTGTAAGGGGTTAAACATGCTAAAAATTACTAATTCGACTCGCATTTGAAACATTGATGGACGGAAATGAGTATTTACTCTTTTATTTATGTATTTTATTTTAAATTGTGTTTTGTTATTGAACACTATGAACATGAATGGGTTTTAAAATAAAATGGAATGAAATTCGAAGGGTGATGTTTTTTCTTGTTAATTTAATTTAATTTAATTAAGACATGTTTATTTGACGATTGAGCATGTATTGCTATGTTAATTTCTGTTCTATTCCATGCTTCGGTGGTGTAGACATACACCTTTTTTTGTTTATTTTAAACTTGTACTTGGTTTTGAGGAAGTTACAGTAGCATAATTACAGTAGGCTTGTTTAGAAAATTACACCATTCTAGTGTTCATGTCATTATTGCACTTACCTTCCTGAAATGGAGATGATTGAAATTGAGCATAGCTTTTGAAACAAGAGGGTGACAGATATAACTAAGTCAAGCTTTTAAGGGAGATTGATGTAACTTCCCCATAAAAGGGTGAAAAAGGTCTCCAAAAGACGAAAGTAAAAATTTAAGATTTCTTCTTTGAATTTCGTTATTTTTTGTGTTTATGTTAGTGGAATATGATTGCAGAGAGGACAGGGAAATAGATTTTTTTTTAAAAAGAGTACTACATATGTGTGTTTATATATATAATGTTTTTTTGTAATTTATTTCAATTTTGGTTGACTTGAATGCTGCAGGATGTTCTACTTTTTCTTCAAATCAAGGAACAGCGAGAAGGATCCTGTTGTGATTTGGTTGACTGGGGGGCCTGGCTGTAGCAGTGAATTGGCTGTGTTTTATGAAAATGGGCCTTTTAAAATTGCTAACAACTTGTCCCTTGTGTGGAATGATTATGGCTGGGACAAGGTATCTTCATATCATTCGCTATCTTTAACTGCTTTCTCAAATAGTGTTCTTTTCCGGTGGTTATGGACTTGACAAATTGCTTGATAACTTTTCAGGTGTCAAACCTTCTGTATGTTGACCAACCAACTGGAACTGGGTTTAGTTATAGTACTGATAGTCGTGACGTTCGTCATGATGAAGCCGGTGTGAGCAATGACCTCTATGACTTTTTGCAGGTACTTGTGTTTCCTCTTAAAACTAGTTACAGAACATCAGTGCAGTGTTCTTTAATGTGTTACGTGACATACATTTATTGTTTCTGGAAGAGTTGTGTTTTTCTGAACTCTACTTATTTACTGCTAAATGTGATAGCAAAACCTTGATAGAATTCATCAACTTCTTTTCTTTTTTTTCCGCAGGCCTTCTTTGCAGAACATCCTGAGTATGCCACGAATGACTTCTTTATTACCGGCGAATCGTATGCCGGACATTATATTCCAGCTTTTGCAGCTCGTGTCCATAGGGGAAACAAAGCTAAAGAAGGAATTCATATAAACCTTAAGGTCTGCTACATTATATAGTGGGCCATTTATACTTGCTACCTTTGAGAATTATATTAAAGGTATAAAGACATGATTATCTTATTTGTAATGGTTGAACAGGGATTTGCCATTGGTAATGGGCTCACTGATCCTGGAGTTCAGTACAAAGCTTACCCAGATTATGCACTGAACATGGGCATAATTACACAGGCTGACTCTGACCGCATTAACAAACTGATGGTTCCTGCCTGTGAATTGGCAGTAAAGCTATGCGGTAATTTATGTATCACATTGTTTTATGCTCTCCTTTTAATGAATGTTGTTTTCTTCTCATGTTTGTATGTTGGAAGTGTTTGATTTTTTTTTTAATGGATGTTGTGTTCAACCTCCAAGCACAATTCAAATTCTAAATTTGAGTCTGAACTTAAGTGTGTTTAATGGATTAAACATCATGTTCAAGCTCAGAGCTGATAAAATTTAAATTTCTTTTAAATTTACAAAACTACATTTTCATAGACTATATCTTTTGCTTAGAAGCTTTGTAATAATAATATAATAGCATGTGAGGGCAAAATACTTATACATAAACGTACGTGAATAAAATAAACAATATATAAATGCTCTCCTTTAAGTAATTTTCATATTCTTGTGCAAGATCCAAGGACCGAGAATCACTCCCTCACTCTAGTAGTAAACCTGTGCTCTTACTTGTTTAGAGCCTTGGCTAGCTTCTGTTACCTTTCTGCCTAATATTTGTTTTATTCATTTCAGGCTCTGGTGGAAAAATTGCATGCACTGCTTCATATTTTGTTTGTAATACCATATTCAGTTCGATCTTGTCACGTGCTGGTGATACCAATGTGGGTAACGACACCCCTTACTCGTTTGTGTGGTTTATATGTCAGTTGTACATTTTGTTGACAGAATGCATATAAACCTATAAGCTTAAACTTTTAGATGATGACCAATGAATAACTAATAATTAACTCTATATAAACCCTTCTGTGAAAGCCCATTGAACATAAGGCATGATCAAAATACATGCTTCTCATTCATTGAGATAAAGATACCATGTTAAAGAAACACAAAACCTATGAAGATTTTTTGTCGTTAAGTAAGGAGCAAAAAAGGATTTTGATTGTCTTGAACAATTTGTCGATGCCTGATACTTTTTGTTTTGCTTCCCAATATTTTCTTTTGGAAAAATGAAACATCAAAGTGCCATGAGTTTGAAGGAACCAGTATATCGAGTTTTCAAGCATGATTAAATGCGTTAAAAGCCCCCCCACCCCCACTACAAATAGGCATGCAATTAATTGACCATTTCATGTACCTACTTGGCAACTCTTTGATACTTTCTTAGTTTGGGATATTTTCAATTAGAAATGTTATAACAAATGTCGAGAAATCTTTTTATTCTGCTATTTGGCTAGTGGAAATTCCTGTCTATGCATTTATGTAGATTGCAAAGTCCTGTAGTCAAAATTTTGACCAGCGATTATATGTTTACCTTGCAGTACTATGACATCAGAAAGAAGTGTGAGGGGAGCCTTTGCTATGATTTTTCTAACATGGAGAAGTTCCTGAACCAAAAATCTGTTCGGGAGGCCCTAGGGGTTGGGGATATTGATTTTGTGTCTTGTAGCAGTACAGTTTACCAGGCTATGTTGGTAGATTGGATGCAGAATCTTGAAGTTGGTATTCCTGCCCTTCTTGAGGACGGAATCAATTTGCTTATTTATGCTGGGGAATATGATCTCATCTGCAACTGGCTTGGTATTTTTTTTATAATACTCATGTTTTAGATCTGTTCTGAAGTTTAATATCTCATACTCAAAACTTTCAACACCGTATATTGATTGACCATTTCCTGGTGGAATGAATTCAATGAGTAGGCAATTCAAGATGGGTTCATGCCATGGAATGGTCTGGCCAGAAAGAATTCACTGCCTCGTCTGAAGTTCCTTTCATTGTTGATGACTCAGAAGCTGGCCTATTGAAGAACTATGGCCCTTTAAGTTTTCTTAAGGTATCTCTTTGTTTTCTTTCCACACACACAACACTCTTGTGCTGTGAAAATTGTCGAAACTCCTATCATCGTCAATAAGCACACACATTACCTAGTACATGTGTATGATTGACATGCCTAGTCAAACCCTAACTTGTGTTTATGCTGCATAAATAAACAATTATTAATAAGTAGTAGCTTGATTCATGGTAAATGCTGATTCAGTTTGATATTGTGTAACAAAAAATACAGGTGCATGATGCGGGTCACATGGTTCCGATGGACCAGCCGAAAGCTTCATTAGAAATGCTGAAGAGGTGGACTCAGGGAACCCTTTCTGAATCTGGTGCTAATGCAGAAATATTGGTTGCTGAGATGTAATCTCTTCTACAAGTGGTCTCTAACAAAATGATACAAAATTGCAGTTAAAAAAAGATAAGAAAATGAGGTGGAAGTGACCCAATATGTATCATCCCCACTAACCTCAAGGCACATTATCTAAAATGGGTGGATTAAGGTCATGCAAGAGATGAACTATTGGCAGAGTTTTATTATTTTCTATATATATATGTATGCTGCCTTTTTGTGCTTATCATTTTCCTACTATAATAACATTTTTCAACTGCGTGGCCTTTCAAAATACAAGATACCAGGTATTAATAGAGCTTTGTTATGTTAGAAGATCTAGTCGTGAGCTAGTAACAAAAAAACGATTTGTTTCCAATTTCACAGGATCAAATTGACACCAAAATGAGTTTAATCGTACATTTCATCATCTCATAAATGTACTTTTTAAATTACATTCAGAGTAAATCTATAAGTTTTCAAAAATAATAAATAAGTATGCGCTTTATGATTTCAACTAGTGAGGAAAAAATGGGCAGGTAACTGCAAAACTATCTATGAAACTTATAAAAGTTAGTGACAGTTACCTTAGAAAAATTCATCAAGTTGAATATATATGTGGCTACTCTCTATGGGAAGCATAGTCATCACTGATCCGATGAGACGTCAATATCAAACTCAGGTGAAAAACTCCCTTCTCCTTCAAGTTTAGAACCTGAGAATGATTACATAATAACCGAGCCAAAAGGTCTAATTTGTTACACTTAAGTTTCATTTACACTAATTATACTCAATCTCACCCATTTATTTTATTAAATATTGTAGACCAAATGGGTGAGTGAACTGCAAGATTTAAGAAAATCAATGACCGAGATTGAATATAATTAGTGTAACTTATTCGTTAACATCTAAGTTAAGTTACACTAACCTTAGTCATTCATTTTTCTTAAATCTAATATACCAAATGAGTGAGTGAAAAAAATAATGAGAAAAAAAGAAATCTTAAATAATTCTTAAGTTTCGCTCATTTGATCCAATTTTAAATGTAAGTAGTGTAAAAACACATCCCAACAAAAACCTGACCAACTAGACATTATAGCTAGTTAGAAAAGAGGCCCTAAACCTAGGCCTAATGCTAATTTAGTGTGTGGTTGTGCGTTCTTATCTTACACCACCTCTTCCACCACTGTTCATCGATGTTCACACACTCTCTCACCTTGTTTCCTTTCACTTTTCCAAACCCTCACTCAGTGTAAGCCCTTGATGAAGGAGGAGCAATACTTTATTGTTTGTTGTTTTTGTTCTCACTATTTTTATACAAAGGTTATTCTGAATTATCTTGACTTAACTTGGTCGAACTTGATTTTAACCAATCCATATAATCATCGTGTAACCAAATAATCGTATGGTTAACACTTAACAGTACGAACCAGGGTCGGTTGCTAGGCTGGTTTTCGCTGGAACTCTTAGTTATCATTGGTTAAAAGAGACAATCAAAATAAGAAGTGGATTATTATCCTTAACTATTCTCATAGGCATTACTATGAGGGGAAGTTTGGGTCTGAAATTTTATAGGTCTGATAGGATAATGTGAAGGGTCTTGTTTACCTTTAAAATTTTGTGTGAAATTTGCACCTCAACGATTTAACGAAAAGGAGAATTCAAAGCAAATTATTAGGGCAAAATAAAAAATGTTATACATTTTTTATAAAAGAAATTAATTATGTAGAACAAATTTACACATTAGATCAAAAAAGATTTCATTCAAGTTGTAAAAAATGTGATACTTATTTTCTTGCTCAACTTCATTACTTATCAAGGACTTAGAGTCTCAAATATATTTTTTATTTCCAGGTCACATTCTTAATTGACATTGAACGTCTCACTTTGTACATCTAGAGCAAATCCCATTTTTTATCATATATCAATTATAATAATAATACAATGACCAGTGCAAAATATTGAACAGATTAATCATAGTGTAACAGTTCATAACATACAATAAATTTGAAAAGGAATAAAAGCAACATGTTCCTTGAGTAATTTCTTTTTATAGAAATTGTGAAAGTGAAATTATTTGTGTATGTAAAAAAATAAAAAATTTGAACCCCCTTAATATGGAGCCTATGAAGTGCTGCACTTGCATAGGGACAATCCTGAGAGTAACTATTTGTGTTTGCCATCATCAAAGTGAGCATTATTTGAGGATTTAAAAGTCTTCAAAAATTCGGTAGCCTTCTGTAACTCTTCCTTCTGTCTTGATTTGTCCCATTTGTGTTCATCTGCTAATATCTCAATCACACGAGGCAATGCCCTTTTTGCTGCATTTGTTTCAAGGAATGCAAGACGAGTTCTTCTTGCAATAAAGTCAATAGCAGATTCACAATATTCATTACGAGCACAGTATGCTACTTCTGCCTCTAGATATGGGTACCCATGGGCTAGTCGCTTACCCAAATTTTCATCCTACAATATATTATACATAATCATTTTAAATAATGAAGCTAAGTAGAACTTCTATGACATGCATCAATCCTGTTATGAGAGTAATTAGAAAATGCAACCACTAAAATACACAGCTTTTAGATTTCTAAGTGGACAACTAAAATGGGTCCACATCTGTTTTCCCACTCTTTTGGAATAGCATCATTAACCCAACTCCCAGAAAGAGAAGAAGGAAAATTGAAATGAATTACCCTGGTATGGGTTTTAAGATCTTTTACAACCATCACTAACAAGGTCAAACAATAAGAAGTGCTATGATTATGCAAAAATATATACACTAACATCAGTAATGGTGAAATGAGTATGAGTATGTCCATCCTATCATGTTACCGTACTACAATGAATCTCAAAATAGACCACAGTTCATTACTTCATGTCACATTTGTAAGACTAAACATATCGAAAGTGGCATCAAGTTGAGGGAGTATATAGGATTCAACCCATGTGTAATAGGCCAACATGTATGAATATTCTATTAAAAGTCACATCTTGATTGCTATTTCAGATTGTAGGAAAGATTTCATGCTTGAGACAACAGAGCTCATCCCTAAAAGGAACAGCTGGTGTCATGCAGGCAATGCTTGCTCAATCTTAAAATTCTGAATAATACATACAAACTCAACAGATACGGAAAAGCATTATGGCATTTCCAAAATTATACAGACCATACAAGTTATAACAAAAAAATAAAAATAAAATGGAAAGATAAATACAATGCCACTATATTCTTATTTAAATGTGAGCAAAACAATAATAAGTTAAAAGTTGTTATCGTGACATCTAAGCACATAAGATACAAAATCACCCATTCTATTTTGCATTAAATTGCATTTGTATGTCTTTGTTGCACACTAAAATTATCAATATGAAATAAACAGTAGTAAAAGCAAACCTGAGCAATGGCAGCCACATGCTCAGCCAATTTTCCATATGCATGAGATAAGTGCAATGCAGCAGCAGAGTCCATTGCCCCAGGAACAACTTTGCCACCATGTGTACTTTTCATGCGCCTATACTGTTGAGCAATAACTGTGAAAGAAGAAGGTTCCCACCCTTCAGCACCAGCAATCCGGAGATTGTCAGTCACACATCCATTTGTGGGGGTCAGCTTTCCAGACTTTATAGCTGTGTTAACAGCGTCTTCTGCCATGCTGAAACACATTGTAATCAGAATAATATTGATGTGCATTAGGAATAAGAAGGAAAGTCAACAATGATTGAAACATTAGTTAGAAAATAGTTTAACAAATACTGGATTATCCAATATGATTAATTATATGGCTAGTTCGTGAGACAACCTGTGAATATAACAAAGAAATTTCAGCTGCCCATTAAATAATTACATAATTACCTACGATAGGTAGTCCACTTGCCACCAGTAATGGTGACCAAACCAGGTTGGTCCTCGCAGACAACATGATCCCTTGAGATACTCTCTGTGTTTTTCGCTGTTGGGTCACTTGCTAACGGGCGAATGCCACTCCAAGCAGAAAGAACATCACTGCGCCGTACCTAAAATGTTTCCACCATTATGTATTCCTCATTAGAAAACTGTGCAAAAAGGAAAATTTGATTAAAAAAAGATGCATACATGAATGATTGCTCACTGCCATCATTTGCCTTGCATTTTATCAAGAATTACAAGGACAGGTCACGTTAATTAAAAAAAGAAATAGGGGAAGGGGGGCTCCTACAATGACAGATTGAATTATTTAATAATGAAATCAATGTATATATGATGCAAAATACTGTCACTTCATTTTACTTTATTTTAAGTAAGAGATCCAACATATTTCCAGACAAGCAATGTCTAATAGATCTTCTAATTCTTATACTAACATCAGAAATAAGAGAAAAATGATGAGTTAAAAAGTCATTTGTATTAGCAGGCATAACATACTTTAACATTAAGGTATCCAGATATTGCGTCCAAGATAAATTCTATTTCATCTTCATTTGGTTCTGGGAGATAAGTAATGTTAGTACTAGAATCTGTAGTTCCAGCAACTGTTCGTCCCAGCCATGGCAGCATGAAGACAACACGACCATCCTTAGTTTTAGGAACAATTAAGCCCATTCCATCAGGAGAGTAATAGTCAGGGAGTGTAATATGTACACCACTGCTGGGAGCAATCATTTCTTGTGCGTTTTTGTTCGCCATTTTCCTTACAGCGTCACAAAATGGCCCAGACGCATTCACAATCACTTTTGCGTATGTATCAAACTCTTTGCCTGCAGCACGTAAAATAAATGAAGATAATTAATATTCAACTATCAAGCTATAAATAACTAAAAAATTAAAATTCTTACATAAACTAAATGCAAATAATCCAAATAAAAATTGCTTTAAATAGTATATTAATTGCCAGCTGATGAGGAATTGCTAATTACAACCTTATGCATAAAAATAAAAGCATATGAAAACTCAACTACAAAAGTATTTCTAATATCCATGGTGCAAAGTTCTATAGTACCACATCTGATTTAACTTAAGACCAATAGCTTCACTCCACCTTGTGGAATAAAGGCTTTGTTGTTATTGTATCAGAGTGGAGATGTAGGAGTGGGTGACAGTGAATATGTGGCTTGGTCCAAAAATCCATTAGAGGGCAACCCTGGTACGTTTCAGACATCTAGTAAATGCTTCTTCAGGTTGTCTGTATTTAAATTCAATGCCCAAGTGTCCTTTAACTAGTCAGATATCTTATCCTAATTACTTGTCAGCTTACCAATTTTCTGGTAAACATAAAGTGGTAAGTTATATACCATCAGTGCCACCGTTATTAGTTAAAAAATTAAAGGATGTGTTACCAGTTAAATTATCTCGAATTCTTGCACCAATTATCCGTTGTCCAGCATCATCCTTCAGTAAGGATACAACTTCTGCATGGTTCAGCACTGCTGCACCAGCTAAAGCAGCAGTGCAAGCCAATCCAACATTAAGGCGTGCATCATTCATCTGCCCATCATAATAAACAACAGTGCCTCTTAGGTTTCTATCATCGACCTTCTTTGCCAAAGTGGGGAAGAGTTCACCAGACTGCTTTGTAGAATAATATCTTGAAAAGTGTAACAGTTGTCTTCCTGCAACCAAATCGTACATTTTCAAGCCCATCCAGTAGTACACTACTTCAAACCAGCTAAAACATGGTGTCATGCATGGCAATGCATGGCATAGGTGTGGTGCATTGTCAATAACCCGTTTACGCTCCTCAAGTGCATGAAGCACTAACTTGAATTGCCCATAGTCAAGGTTAAAGACAGCTTTCTCCAAGTAACGAACACCTAATAGTTTACAAGAACATTGAAATGTTATATTAGAACAAGTATTTAGAAAAATATTGAGCATAAAAACTAGCACATAAACTAATAACCATTGCCATAAGTGAGATGAACTCTGGAGGTTCGGTATCTACATTGTTTAGATGCACACAGGCCTTCAAGATAATAAGATCTTAAAACTCATATTCCATGACGCTTCTCAAGCCTCTTTGTCAAGGAAAACACTCACCTTTGACTTCTATTCTTGTATATTTAAAATCAAAAAGTGTGCTATAATCATAGTTTTGTGGTTTAACAACTGCATTTCATATGTCAATTTTTAGTTTTTTACTTACAAAAAACTAATTCATAATCACACTCATTCTTCCTAAATTGCCCTTCAAGGAATCTCATAAAAATTCACCATGCAAGCAAATATTTTATGCCTACAAGATTCCACAATGTTCGATACATTTTCTGTTACAACCATACCATGCTCCTTTATCCATACAAATATTTATGATTCATGCTTTTATATTTAACTTGCACCATCCCTGGCTCCCACACACAAGAGATCTCCGGACTTCAAGCATGTGCAGTGCATATATGCCCATTTTCCCGTGTGTTAAAATTCAAGTTATAATGGGCCACTTAGTCATAGAATTTCTAATATCATGACAAAGACCAACTCGGCGAGCTTCACAAATAGTTTAGAAAAGACAAAGAGAAGGTAATAAGATAAAGTTGAATTAAAAATCATGAAAACAGTGTGCAATCTGGAGTGGTACTAAGAGATTAGAGTGTCATGTTCCATATAAATATGTCCACTCCACACAAATAGTATTCAGTTCTATCATTATATTTACAAGCTTCATTTTCCAATTCATCAATCATAGCATAGCACAACACAGAGATACTAGCAATACAGTCTCTTCATCACGCTCTTTGTTGAGTTAATTTCATGTGATCCACTGAATCACATGGGTCCGGTCTCTACTCGATGAGTCCTCCATGAATTCCATCTAAATAATAAGTAGGTATTACAGAAAGCATTTAAAAGAGTATGTTGCTAGGATCGCTCATATAAACCGAGGGGCGCCTGAGGGAACCCTTCCAGTAGTGTTTTTTCCATACACATGGATTCAGGGTCAGCCTCATGCTTAAGGGGTCCAAGCCTCATCTAATATTATTCCCACAAATTACACAAATACGTGTTCCATTCACATCAAGGTTACTACAACTAACCAAAACAAACAAAAAAAATCAAAGAAAATGATCAAAAGATGATATCACAGGATTCACATCATTCCAAAGCATTAATAACTCAATTTCCACTTCAACAACATCTAAATCCTTAATCACATTTCATACCTCCGTGAAGGAGCTTCGTGGATCGTGAAGAAGTTCCAGAAGCGAAATCCTCACGCTCAACCAACCCGACCCGGAGACCACGTGTCACGGCATCGAGAGCAGCGCCAGAGCCCGTAGCGCCACCGCCAATAACAAGCACATCGAGAGGGTTCTCCTTTCCGGCGCCGATCAGCGCCTTCTCCTGCGTCTCCCTCGACGGAACAACGGCGTTGAAATCATGCACCTTCTTTCGGAGTTCTTCAAGGCGGGAACCGCCTCCGAAGTCGTTAGCGGAAATCGGAGGATTGTATAGAATCACTGCTCCGCCGTACGCGGTGGCGGCGGCAACACCGACCGCGGCTCCGAGTTTTCTGAGTCGAGTCATGGCGGTTATTACAATAAAAAAGGAGAGAGAACAAAAGAGAGTAAAATAAAATAATAATAATAATAATAATAATAATAAATGAATAAAAAGCGCGGTGAGAGAAAACGGTGAAGAAGTGAAAAGTGAGATGGTAGTTAAGAATGTGAGTGTGATAATGTGTTGAATATAAAGAAATGGTCAAAAGGTTATAACGAAAGTGTGTGTGATGTGATAGTGACAAATGTAAGAGAGTGAAACCATGAATTGCTTATGTGTTGCTACTTTAAATTAGGAAAAGGAAAAGTCAAGGTCTATTTTTAAGAATGTAGGTGGCTTGAGTTAAAATTCGTAAGTGATTATAGCTCAATTGTTTTAAATTTTAAATTTCAGTTGTTGTTTTTTTTTATATAAGGACATAGTATAAAAATATTATTTTGAACATTATGAAAAAAGGTAAAATAATATGGTAAAACTAAGTCTAACATTTTTCAATTTATTGGGGATGTTATTTTTAATGTAAAGTTATATTCCCTTAAATAATACCTTAATTTTGGTTAATATTATTTTTCCATATTACTATATTCTTCATTATTTATATGATTAATGAATTAATTTATTTTAGAGTGAATGACTACTCCCTTTCAATAAAGGTTATTCTTATGAATTGAACATTGATGAAGTGAAAATGTAGCAATGCCTTATATCACTTCATCAATGTTTGGTGGCGTTTATTATTATTTTTTAAAGGTGTTTCAGTCTTTGCTTTTTATATAAGAAAGTTTTTGCAATCAATTAAAATATGAAATGTGCATGACATTTTGTGGTTTATTTTTTGAGATAAAAACAAAAAATTGTAATTCTGATTCTATCATCCCATTTCTCCTGATTTTATTTACCCAGAAAATAAGTTAAAACTTATTTCCTGAAATGGTATTTTAAATTAGGACAATATCAATTAATAAATGTTTATAATCAAGAGAACATTAAAAATAATAAAGGTATATGAAAAATGCCAGTTAAAACTTATATGTACCACTAGTTTTTAGTCTGTACCATGTAAGGGTTTTTAACTTTCATTATATTAGTTATACTGGTATAAAGTACTTTTCGATTTAATATCAACATGAATTTTGATAGTTGAGCAAAAATTCAAAAAATAATTCCTGTAATTTGGTTGATATAATATAATTAATTGCATGGATTGTTTTCCTTATTGCTTCAATCAAATTAAATATGTATGATTTGATTCTTTAGATTTATGCGAATAAAGATACTTATGGAGAATCATTCTTCTTCAAACAAATAATACTGATTTATGTAAAATATATTATTCTATTAAATCATCTTACTAATATTCTTATTTACAAGAAAATAATATATGTTATAAACTAATAATTTATTTATTAATGATTAATTTATATTTAATATATGTCATTTTTATATGAATAAAAATATTTGTAAGAGGATATAACATTATTATTCATCGCTTTCATTAATCGCATGCATACTGGAGCGAATCAAATGGGGATTAGCTGTTCCACTTTTTGGTGTCTTATTGTATCCTAATTCAATGAAAATTTAACACATACTTGAAAAGAAAATTAAAAAATATATAAAACAATATTTTTATATAATTTGGTGAGATATGATTGACTTGGGACATGGAGACGGAAACTTTTGGGACAGAGGATCTTGATTCGGAACCAATCATGTTATTTGACGATCTTCTACTTCTTTTTATTTCTTTCTTCACCAAAGAAAAAGATGCCAAAGGAAACGTTATTCCTCTTAGTATTCTTTTGGTTTGCTCACTTTTTAACCAGATGCTTAGGCCACAAATATCAATAACAAGGCAATTGGAGAAACAAATGTTAAGTTTTTTTCACTTTCATTTTATTCCATGTCATTCATATTTAATCTCATTAATTCTTAAATACATTTAAAATGAATGAATGATGAATATACAATGTATATGTAAATTATACTAACTATGCCTAAATATTACATTTGTATTATTATTTGTAAGTCTAGTAAGAGCCAAGAAGAATCTCATTGTCATGATGGCAAACTTGAACCTTCTTCATCCTTAAGGAAGAAAATTAGATTGACTTTTTAAGAATAATGCTACAGATATTCATAATTTAAGTGCATCGCCACCTCCAGTATTATTTAACTAGTTTTTAATCGGTGACATGTACACTTAAAAATTTATTACTTTAGTTGCAGAGTACTTCTATGATAAAAATTAATAAGTACGTACTATAATTAGTTTATTATAATTTAGTTGTTATTATTTAAATTAAGTTTTTATAGTTGATCGAGAAAATTACAAAAATGCACTTATTCATCAATTTCCTAAAACTTAGTTGTTATTAATATAATTGCATGAATTCCTTTCTTACTTCAATCAAATTGAAATAATATGATTTAATTTCCATTACTTTTCTGAATAATTATTATAATAGTAATGGCGGCTATATATACAATAATTTCTCTCTATACTGTAGTGGGATTTTGTGAATGATGTTGTGATATTTGATGATTAGCCATCAAATCAGAGTATAACAATAATCATATAATTATATTGGTCGAAACTAATTATATTTATCAGTTTTTATTTAAACTATATCGATTATATTACTCGATTTCTATTTAAAATTATACTTTTTTTTATAAAAATCACTTCATTTTTACCAAAAATACTATTAAGAGGATCAATCATATAGTCAATATCTTTGTTTATACTTCTAAAATATAATATACAACTAAGTCTTACATTTTTTAATAAGTAGTGTAAATAAAATTCATTGAGTCTAAAAGAAGATTTATTAGTACTTGTTAGTAAGGTGTGCGGAATAAAGAATTAAAGGCGTGACAAATTGATGAGTCGTGAACTTCGGATTAAGATATATTTTTAAAATTTATTTATCTTTAAAAGGGTAAAGTGCTTAAAAAGAGGTGGAAAAGGAGATACGTGAGATGTAATTAGACAATAAAAACTTGATAATGTGAGTAGAATTATATGGTTTCTAGATTAACCGTAATTTTAAATATAGGAACCAAATCGAACTCGTCATTTTCTATTATTTTTTATAAAAATATTATATTAATTGAAAGTTGAAAATGTATTATAAAACATATTATATTGTTTGTCCATAAAAGAAAAAACATTACTAGTATTATTATCAAAAATTATGAATCATATATAGATGAGTAAAAAACTTGAAACTCATAATTGTTTGTTAGCAACATATATATAACAATTATGTAATTTATGAGGAAAAAAGTAAATTATCTCATATAATAAGAGAAAATTATGTATATACTGACAGTTTAAGAGTTTTTATACTGTCACTGCATTATTAATTATTGGTTTTTAATAATCATTAACTTTTAAATACAAATGTGAATGGTGCACTGATTATATATAAATATTTATACTGTCGATGCATATATATTACACTCGTATAATAATATAATCCATAATTAGTTCTAATAGTTACATATATAACCTTATAATTCACAATTAGTAACACACATAATAATACATGTATGTCAATATATGATATATGTTAGTTTCAAACTCAACAACATAAAAGTTAAAAATATGTTCAAAATCATCAAGACATTAATAAATAATTTACTAAGTAATAATATATATAATACTAACATAATAATTTAATAATATATAACACTATCATTTAACAAAATTAAGAATTTAAGCCACAAAATTGGATGAAAATTTTAAACAATAATAAAACATCATTCTTTAGTCTCTATTTCTTTAATCTATGTTTGGTTCTGACGGTTTCACAATTTAAACATGAACCACTTAACCCCTAATAATAATTAATTAATCGATGCTATTTTATAATCAATTATTTCAATTTGTGTACCCTATCTTGAGTGGGTAAGGACGTAAGGTATTGTGACATCTTCAAAATAATCCAGAATGGACAATTTCTCCATCAGATATTTTGGCTCGTGACCCACCACTACAAGTCTCTATGGGGTGGTGACCCTTCAACTAAAAGGTGCATATTCCGTGATATATGCCACAGAAACATTACTTACATATATTGCCGGTCAATGTATGTGTTCACTAGTACCTAACTCCCAATTTTTATTGTCCGATTTTGTCTGATATGTTATCCGATTTTATCTCATATGTTATTCACGCTAATAATAATGAAGCAAAACAATAATAATAATAAATTTGTAATTGTTATGATATGATGCTGCAAAAGTTAATTTTGCAATGGTGCATGTTAATATTTGCTTATTTGAACGCCACAAGTTAATATTCTAATCCTTAAGAGATGTACTTGGATGAAAAATCAAACTACAATGAGGGACATCAGCAATGACAGATGAAGTTGATCATAGTGGTGACATCTGCCCCACATAAATTTTAAGAACAAATTTTCCTGTACATTTTCCCTTCAATTCCATGTTCATATTTACTTTTAGAATTAGTTACTTTTGATATTACTATCACAAATGCAATTATGTTGAAAAAACTTTATCGGCTATGAATACTATCAAAGATCTTATATATACAATTATATGTGAGATGGATGATTAGGTGATTGTTTGATTTCTTATATGAGAATATATAGGTTTTATAGTATTGAAATATTTCAAAAATTATTTTGAAATTTTATTAGTGTAGTATGATCCTATAATTACAAGGCTTTTTAAGGTTTTATATTTTATTATTACTTACACTAATGTGTGATGATATTGTGATATAATATGGTTTGAGAATTAAGATAATCACATATTCTAATATTTCCCCTCAAACTAACATTTATTACGCTCCACCAAACACTAATTGTTTCAAGATGTTGTAAACATTGTCCAAGTCTACAAGGAAACGATGGAGTGAAAGCTACGACAAGGTAGTCTTAAGTAGTTGGCACAAATGCTCTCAACCATTAGTATCAGTACGCCAAAATAGTAAAATAATAATGCTTAAAATTGTCATTTAATAGTGTTTTCTATGTGAGTGCAATAGTATATAAGGTTATAGTCAACAGCGTTTTTTGAAGCATTTAACAACGTTCACTGAAACAAACGATGTTAAATGTCTACTTTCTAAATAAGTCAATATTTTTCTCACACATTCTATCAAACACATGACAAGCATGTCCAACTCCATCACATTTACAATAGATTTGTCTAATTATCACCGACTCCAGCTAATTCAACATTGACATATTCCAATACTATAAAATAACATATTAGTAATGAGATTTTACGCAAATTGTTCATTCTTTCTCCTCCAATGTGCAAATCCTTACAGAGTGTTCATGTGTTCCTCAATGATCAATGCAAGCTGCAAATACAAATAAAAAATGTATCTCTAAACAAATTGCAAAAGTTATGAAAAATATATAAAATTAGCAGTAATTGATAAAGAATATTTACCATTACACTCAAACTTTGTGTTCTAAACCAGTGAACCATAGCCAAAACCCTAGAACGTTGCATAACTTCACAACAAATAAAGACTTGTTATTTATGGTGTAAATGCAAATATCAAGACTTAATAAAAAATAAATAAATGGGCTAAAATAAGATAACGATTTACCTCATGCGTGAAGATAAAAACCAAAAACCGATAACTTGTTTGAAGAGAGAAACTAAAAACAAAAGAGAAAAAAATGTCATTGAGAAGAAGAAAAGTAAGAGAAATAATAAACTGATTGATATGTGTATTATTGTATGTGAGATTTTGTTTTTGAATTTGAAAAAACTCTCACTCACTTCAATAAAAGCGCTTTCTTCAATAAGCAATGTTAAATGTGTTATCTTTAACAACACTTATTGAAGAAGTGTTGTCAAATATATGAAGTATCGTCTTTAACAGAGCTTTCTTCAGTAAGCGTTGTTAAAGATAACACACATTTAACAGCGCGCTTAAATAAGCGTAGTTAAAGATAACACATTTAACAGCGCTTATTGAAGAAGTGTTGTTAAATATATGAAGTATGATCTTTAACAACACTTTCTTCAATAAGCGCTTTAAAGATAGCACATTTAACAGCGCTTTCTTCAATGATCGCTGTTAATTTTTTTCCGCATTATATTTAACAGCATTCAACACATAAGCGTTGTTAAATGTGCGTTGTTAAATACCAATTATGGCATAGTGTAACATTGACAATTTCAAATGTCATAGGGTAATAAAGCTAAACCATCCATGGCAAGATCTATCTTCCTGTCAAACCATAATGGAAAGAAGCAAACAACACATAATCCCATCCAAAGCAAACGCAATCTCCAAGCCTAACTATGACGGATAGAAGCAAACAACTTTTAACCATTTATAGCAGAAACTATCTCTAAGCTTAACCACTATGTGCAAAAGTACACTAACAAGAATGGTGACTGCACAAGATGTAACACCAAACAATAATGACCTAATTTAAGAATTAATCTTCAATGAAAAAGAATTAGAGAGCACCAACAACCAGAAACCACCATCATTTAACTAATAGTCAAGACGACATCAAAAAGCATAGAAAATAACATTTTCCAAGATAGAAGATCTAAATACTAACTGCAATTATACCACTATAGATTTGAACCACTTCAAGAGTTCTATATGCAACACTCTCCCACAAACTAAATTATATGTATTCAACTTATCACATGTGGAGAAAGAGAACATCAACGAAGCTTGCGATGGAGTTGACAATCATGAATCCAAGAAGAATATGTATGTCAAAACTTTAACAAGATCGTATACCAACTAGAAGAAAAATATAGAACATGGAAAGAAAACCGACGTTTTAATGAAAGAGACTAGAAGACGAAAAATGATGATAAAGAAATTTATTTTAAAAATTTAAACTCGTGTCTCCTAGTCACAACCGGGCTATACGACAACCAGGCTCGGGCTAGGCTTACCCGGACGGGTTCATGCTACCAACTTTTCCTTATTTTTTATCTTTTTTGAGACTTTTGGTTTGGTGATAAGCCTTTGGTGAAAATCATTTTACAAAATAACTTATAATAAAAAAGAGATAATAAATATTATGTTATGAACTTTGAATAAAAAATAGAGTAACGTCTATAACATAAATATTTATAAATTACAATAATGTTATAGAGTTAAACATTATATTATTTTTTCTATTTTGCATAATATCCTTTTAAGCTCGATAAAAAATAATGTATGAAATCAAATTAGAAGACATTAAATCATATTGATTTCATTTTTTATTTCTTAATCGTGTATCTAATTATATTTAACTTCTACAACAAAAACATAATAAAGAAAATAATTTTTCCAACAAAACTAAAAGACAATATAATTTTCTCATAGAGAACTCCACACAACCAAATTTAATATAATAGTTCAAAATAAAAGTGTTGATAAAGAATATACAAAGAATAATATTTTTTATAGCGTCTAAAAATTTATATATTATAGTGAAGTCCAAATTATATTGTGTTAGAGAATGAAAGTCTAAGAATGGCAAAAAAACCGTACCCGTGGGTAAAACCAGTACAAGCACGGTACGAGTCACAAACGGGTACCCGCGGGTATTATAAATGAGTTTTTAAAAATACTCGTAGTACATATGGGCGGGTACGAGTATTATGGTACATGTGTCCGCGGGTACCCGTTATTTATATATTAATATATTATATTTAATTAAAAAAAGTACATTATTCTAACCTTCATTACACTATGTACATTTTTTATTTTTACTTTGTTTACATATTTTATTGAGTTTGGTGGTGAAACATTCTACAAATATTATTACATGTGTAGAAACACACATGTTTTACAAAGAAAAAATATATTTTTTGCTAAGGAAATGAGAACCGAAAATCACACAAATAGAAAACACCAATAAATTTAACATTTTTGCCAAATATTCAATCAAAAGGTACAAAAATAATTAAGTTTCATCTCATTTGAAACATAATAGAACTAAAAAATTAAAAATTCATTTATAATATAAGAAACTCGTGGGTACCCATTGTACTCGCGGATACCCAGAAATACCCGCGAACATCCGTACACAGGTACCCGTACGGGTACGGGCGAGTATGGGTAATGCTCTCCTATTTTGAAACGGGTAGCGATAGCTACTACCCGTGCCCGTCTGTGCCTGTTGTCATCTCTATGAGAGTCCAATAAAAATGAGATATTTAAAAAATAAATTATGTTAAAAATTATATATATGGACTTCAAGTCTTAACTAAAAAATATGACATTAGATCTATAAGTTTGGTTATTTTGGGCATAGGAAGTGTGTTAAAAAAGTTATACATTAGTATCAAATTCAAATAACTTTTTAATATTATGTCAGTCGGCCCACCACAACTCGCAACCTGCTTAGGGCGGGTTTGGGCTACAATTTGATATGCATAAATTATATTCGGGCTGATAAGAATGAAATAGTAACTCTAGGAATTGCAAAGAATTTGAAGGAACAAAGTAAGAACAAGGAATCCTATGAAATGAAAGGATCCTGAGAATTATGTTATTAGATTGAGAGGAAAGATTACAAGAAGTGTGTAAATTCTGAAAACAGTGAATGAATATCAAAACAGTTAGAAGTTGTTATTTATAGCTAACTGTCTTAATTGTCATTATCAAAATTTTTATAGAAGGAAAGTACACGTATGAAAGGTAAATAATACAAGTAAAATTATTCCTATAGGAATAATCCCTATCAATATCCCCCTCTTAAGATGATCCATGACCTCATGGATTGAAATCTGTAAACTTCTTCTTCAAATCATAAAAGAATTCCCAAGTGGCATCTTCCAATAGTTGATGCTTCCATTTTACCAACACCTTAGTTCCAGCCTGGCCCGTCCTCTTCACAGTCATTCGATCCAAAATTGCTTTTGGTTTCTTCTGTAACACCGCGAATTTTACGATTTTGAATTATAAGATTTTATTAATATTTTTATTAATTATATATATTCGAAAATGAATTTCTGGGAATTTTCGGTAAAGAATTAGACGAAACTCTAGTTGAGTTTTAGTCGTATAATTTTATTTCCTATTTTATGGTAAATTTTGGTAATTTTCGGAGACAGTCGGTTCTGAACCACTGTCGGGCCCGAAATCCACCCAGTACGACTCAAAAAGTGGTTTTTGAGTTCCGTAACTCGGGATCGAATTCCGATCGCACCGTTGGCTTCGTAATTTCATTTCGAGTCAATATAGACCCTGAATACACCCATACCTATTTTCTAAATATTTTTCACTCGGAATGCCGAAATCCGAAATTCTAATCGGATATTACGATCGGGCGATTTATAATATCCGATCGAGTATTAGCCGATAATACTCGAGCATGTTTATCGCACGTGTCCGCGAAGTGGTCGTTTCGCATTGGGATGCGAGATTTGCCTTTCCATAAAGCAAACCTCACATCACTCAATCTTACCATTAGCCACCCTAGTAAGCCACCCTAGGAGATCTTCATGATTGCCTAGGAGGGAAATCAGATTTCCCTCTCCCCTAAAGCCCTCACACTCCACACTTCTCTCACACTCTCTCATTTTCAACTTTGCAAGGAGAAGGTAAATCCTCTATTATTCTTTTCTCTCATTTTCTCCTTTCTTCTTCCATCTTCAAACCTTGATCTCTCAACATTCAACCAATGGATGTTGATGAGATTTAAGTATGATGTTCATGAGCATGTCAAGAACATATTCAACCGTTGAAATTTTCTAAAACGCTTTCTAACTCATTTTCTCCTCAAAACCGAAAATGGTGATGTTCTTGAACTTATGAAAATATTTTGTTGAAACCATGAACAACTTGTGTTCATGGAGTTATTATAATATTGTATTACATACTTTTTATTGTTTTAGCCAAAGGGGACGATGATAAAGTCAAAGGAACCTTTAGGAAAATGTTTTGGAAAAATGAGAATGTATGGATATTTCTATTTGTTTTTAGCCTTAAAACCATGGCTTGGAACAAGTTGGAAAAGTAGAAACTTTTGTTAAAAAAAAAAGATGTTAAGGTTTATGAGTACATGAATGTCTCATAAAACTCTTAAATGATACTTTGAATAACTTACTTTAAAGTGGTAAGATTATCAAAGAATGTCTTAAATCAGAATATGTAGTTTTACTAAAAACCGTACGTTTAAAATGAATGGAAATCGTGAACGGACTTTCGATGAAAAAGGATGGTCAAGAACATGTGATGTTGGACCGCATGGATGAAAGGGATGTATGAT
>NC_032028.1:9622816-9633901 GCF_001865875.1 Lupinus angustifolius | reverse complement strand
TTTGTATATGTTAGTGGCGATGTAGTTTCCGCCTTTTTTGATTTAGTTTGTATGAACTAAAGATGACTTAACCGTTTATATGCATTGTGTTATTCAGGAAATTGTGAATCAGGTTAAGTTATCATTCGATAACGATAAGTTGATTTTCCGCATTTGAGTTACTTAAAGTGATGTCCCGGAAAAGGAAGGTTTTAAAAGGAAACAATTTTATACAATCTTTTTATTCAAAAAAAAAAATTTACCCATTTTTCCGCAATGTTTTTTAGAAGTATTTTTCGGGGCGTTACATCTATGTCACACTGCCTTCATTTGATCTTGGAAGATTTGGAGAATAACAGCTAAGCCAACATGTTTCTTTAGTTGTGAAACATGAAATACAGGACGTATCTTGGAAGATGGAGGAAGAGTAAGAGCATAAGTCACATTGCCTATTCTACTAGCAATGGGATAAGGGCCAAAATATTTAGGAGAAAGCTTAGCATTGAGTCTATTTTCCACTGAAATCTGCCTATATGGATGCAATTTCACATAGACCAAATCACCAACCAAGAACTGCCTATAAACTTTGTGTTTATCTACAATATGTTTCATCATGTCTTGTGTCCTTCTGAGATGGAATTTCAACACTTTCAACATTTCATCACTCTTGCTCAAGCTCTTGTCCACTAATTCAATTTTAGATTCACCGGGTAAGGGAGATAGGTTGGTGGAGGTTGGCCATACACTATCTCATATGGTGTAGCTTGGATAGAGGTATGAAAAGTGGTATTGTACCACCATTCAACCATAGGCAGCTACTTGAACCACTGTTGAGGAGTATCAGAGCACATACACCTTAAGTACGTTTCCAAACATTTATTCACTACTTCAGACTGACCATCAGTTTGAAGATGGTAAGAAGAAGAAAGCTGAAGTTGGACCCCTTGTAAGGCAAACAAACCATCTATAATATCATGTTAACCCCATAAAACTTTCTATAATATCCTGTTAACCCCAAAAAACCTTCTATAATATTCTGTTAACCCCAAAAAAACCCTCAATTGTTTCAAAGATTGAGGCAAAGGCCATTCCTTAACAACAACAATTTTTGCAGGATCAGTAGCAATACCTTGTTGTGATGTAAAGTGGCCTAGATACTCCACCCTTTCCACTCTAAAATAGCATTTGGATTTCTTAGCAAGCAAACAGTTTTCTTTCATCAATAACAAGACTTTTGTAAGATGATCTAAGTGTTCACTCAAAGTCTTGTTATAGATGAGTATATCATCAAAGAAAACTAATAAGAACTTCCTCAAATATCTCAGCATGGGCATTTGTCAAACCAAAGGGCATAACTAGGTACTCAAAGTGACCTACATGAGTCCTAAATGTAGTTTTATGAATGTCAGAATGATCCATCCTGACTTGATGGTACCCAGCTCTTAGATCCAGCTTGGAAAAAATTGTTGAGCCATGTAGTTCATCCATAAGGTCTTCCACCAATGGAATAGGAAACATATCATTGACAATGCCCTTATTCAACTCCATATAGTCCACACATAGTTTCCAAGAGCCATCCTTTTTACCCACCAAGACCATAGGGCTAGCATATGGACTGCTACTATTCTGAATAATCCCAAAATGTAACATATCCTGCGTCAGTTCATCAATAATGCCCTTATGGTGTTTAGCATATCTATAAGGCCTCTTGTTTACTGGGTTGGTACCTTGCAAGAGTGGAATTTGGTGATTATGTCCATCCCTCATAGGGGGTAATTGTGTAGGTTCTTGAAAAACCTCAACAAACCTCTCCAATACCTGACCTAATTGAGCTGAAATAGGAGGCTGCTCAGCATGAGTGGTAAAGGAAAGTAACAATTCTCCATCTACAGAGCACAATTGGAGCATTGACAATTGAACTCTCTCTGCTAAAACTTTTTCCAATTGTTGTTTTTTTATAATTTTAACACCATTATTAGAAGAGCCCCGAAGAACATGCCTTCTCTCATGCACAGTGAAGTCCATTGTCAATTTGTCAAAGTTTCAAGTAATGTCTCCCAATGTCACCAACCATTCTATGCCCAACACCAAATCACAGCTGCCTAAGGGAATCAACATCATATCTGAAACAAAAGTTGTATGATGAATGGTCCAAGAGAAGTCCCTTACTACTGCAGAAATTTGTAGTTTATTGTCATCAGCTACAGTGACCATTAATGGCTCTAGTTTCTCAATCTTGCAGCCTAATGTCTTAGCTTTTTGAATATCTAGGAAGTTATGAGTACTTCCACTATCAATCAGAATGTGTAGTGACTTCTTGTTATAATGCCATGTAATCCTCATTGTTCTGAAACTTGCCATCCTAGTGAAAGCATTAACAGAGATTTGTGGTTCACCATAATTCTGCGTCTCATGCTTAACATCCTCTGGCTCAAGAACCTCATCACCCCCATCCTCAACTTCCATAACATGGAGCTGCAATTTCTTGTGTGACAAGTTGTGCTTTGGAGTGAAGGGTGCATCACAAAAATAACATAGCCCCTTAGCTCTTCGTTCATTCATATAAGATGGAGTCAAACTTCGTGCAGGTTTAGACTTCTGGTTAAGCAACTCGTTTGGTGGCTCATTTGCAAGAAAAGGCTTATTAGGGGGAGAAGGTTTGGCTAGAATAGGAGGCTTATTGTTCTTGGCATGAAGAGGCAACAATGAATTCGAGTTCTGAGAAGACTCATACAATTTTGCTAAAGAAAATGCCTTCCTAACTGACTATGGTTGGAACGTTCTAACCATCATTTGGACATCTTGTTTTAAGCCCCCTAAGAAACAACTAAGTATGTATTCCTTGGATAATTCTAGCCTGGTGATTATTGCATCAAATTGTACATGATAATCAAGCCACAAGACTTTTTTGCCTCAAGTTCATAAGATCTACCATGGGGTCATCACAGACCTCCCCAAATCGCTCCACCAACATCTTTACATATTCAGCCCAATTTGGCTATGAACTTGACCATAATGACTTAACAAAAGCATGCTGCCATTGCAAAGCTCTAACTTCAAAATGAACCACGACTAATTTTACCTTCACTTCCTCAGGTGTACCATCAATTAGGAAGTAGGTTTCACATTGATAAATCCATTGCCTCACATTATCCCCATTGAATCGTGGAAAATCAATTCTTGATAAACGAGTACCACAAGAATAATACGAATTAGGAGCTTTCTCACCAGAATTTCCAGCCCTAGAACGAGCTGAATCACCAACATCATCTCTGGTATTCTTGAGTAAATCTTCCATCGTGAGTTTCAAGGAATCACTAAGGGGTTTCTGAATTGAAGCAGCGAGTTCCATCATCTTTGATTCTATCTTCGTCGACTTTCCCTCACTGAAGCTTGACTTCTTGTCGAATCAGCCATGAAAGCGTGTTAGTGTCCAAGGAAGAACCAATCTGATACCAATTGATAAGAATGAAATAGTAATTCTAGGAATTGCAGAGAATTCGAAGAAGGAATAGAGCAAGAACAGGGAATCCTATGGAATGAAAGGATCTGGAGAATCAGTGTTATTAGATTGAGAGGAAAGATTACAAGAAGTGTGTAAATTCTGAAAACAATGAATGAATATCAAAACAGTTAGGAGTTGCTATTTATAGCCAATTGTCTTAACTGTCATTACCAGAATTTCTATAAAAGGAAAGTACACGTATGAAAGGTAAAAAATCCAAGTAAAACTATTCCTATAGGAATAATCCCTATCATGGGCTTTTTAGCCCAACCCGATTGAGCTCGAACCCTATGTGGGCTAACCCGAACTTGTCTGGTAGCCCATTTTGACACCTCTACTCACATCCAATAAGCATGTAAAGGCAAATTATAGAAAGGATGAACCTTATGTGTCCCAAATGGGAACAAAATCAACCATCATATGAGCATTAAGACATTAAAACACCTGCTATCATAAAACTCAGCCCATTTAACTACTCTCCATGTTTTAGTTTTCTAATAACCGTTCTTTAAAAGCTCCTTAAATTTTGCTATCTTGGTCTACTTAAGGAAATCAATATCGAAACTTCAGGTAGACAGAATTAAGTATCATTCTTGATCAACCCTGTACTGTATCATGCTTGTTCAAACAACAATTTTATTTTTTTCAATAATCACAAATCATTTTATTTATGATATCCATTCAAAGACAGTTAAATGTTACACAAAAGTATACACAAGATGAAGCTTTATAGCTAATACCTTTCCTAATCACTCATACCACGATTAGCATCAAGATTGCTAGCTCCTTCCAGACACTCCTCTAGTTTAGCTTCTTTATTAGCTTTGAAATCATCATAATTTTCTGATATTAACAATAACTTATTGGCAATATCATTAGTATCAATCTGTTCATGTTGAAATTCATCTTCAACTTGGATTGATACTGGTAACTCATCAAGTTCGGTACCCTGTAAAGATGACGAAATGCTTGCAGATGTGACTGATACCGGAAAATTAGGATACATTTGTGGCTTCTCACCCATGGAATCTATGGATCCCTTAGCATCAAGCTGTGGCCACTTGAAACTGCTAGCCTTCTGTTTTGCAGACTTTAAAACACTTGAAAAATAGTTACTCCTTTTTTCGTTACCGCCTTGGGCGTAAAATGCAGTGTTGCGCCAAAATCTGGTTCTTTCTGTCTGAGAACTTGATGCTAGCTGATGGATTAACCCTCCTTTTGGTTGTTTTGTTGTCATAGTTACCAGAGATTTTTTAATCTCTCCAATCATCTCATCGGTTATGGGAATTACACACTTTTGCATTGATCTAACCATTATGATAGAGTCCTCCATATCTTCCCTGTGCAAAGTTGTTTCATGAGACTTCTCAGCAAGATTTCTCTTTACTTTGATCAAGTTGGGCACAGAATTTTGAGCATGATGTTGAATAAAGAATAGCCCAGTGGATGGTTCATTAGCCAAGTACTTTAGCATATCTGCCATGCATTCACTTATCTCCACAAATCCATCAACAATGGAGAATTCGTGCATCTTCTAAACGAAAAATATAATTCATCATTGACATTGTCCACTGGTTCCGTTTGCTAGTTGGGTTTTGGAGGGGAAGAAATGGAAAGAGACGGCTTCAGGGCCACAAAATACACTTGTGGGATGACTCTGAAGCTTTTCGTTTCCTTTCATTCTCCTCCAAAACTCAACTCACAAACATACGATAAGGGAATACAAAAGACAGAAAGAGAGAGTAACAAGTCCAATCAACATTTGCTGATGTAGTAGGCTAATTTACACAACCACAAGATTGATACATTTCATGACCAAAATCCTATAAGGTGTTGCAGCAGATTAACTGATTAGAAAAATGGATCACACCTATATATATATATATATAAATAGATGTACAATCTGAAAAGTAACAAGCTGGGTGACTCTAATTGCTAATGCTGCATCAGGCTCAAGCATCATGTGTATTCTTTTTTAAAGCACACCTTGGCTGTTCAACTATGATGAGAGTAGAACTCTGAACTGAAAGTGTTCTACATTTCAGTGGAATGATTCAAGAAGGGATTAAAGATCCAGCTTCACTTAAATTGGACCTCAACATTTTAATTCAAACACTCAAATCCATATACGAATGAATTCATTAAAACTACATTCCTCCCCAAAGATATAGAAGTAACTGAACTGAAAAGTTGAAATCAAAATTCTTTACACTTTAATCCCCCTATTAATACATACATTTTTTTCACTTAAAACCATTTCACGACCAACAAGGTGTTGGTTTAGTGGTGTAAGGCCCCACTAGAGCTCCATGTATCACACTAAGCTAAATGTCAAACGTTCAATTCCTGAAAACGACACTTGTTAGGAGGGGCAAATCATACACTCCCGAAAGGGATTACTTCCTTAGCCATAGAGGGGATACCCTTGGTTATACCAAAAAAAACATTTCACAAAAAATCAGAAATTATCCAAAGATGGAAGGTGTACCTAGTTTTCCTTCTCATAAAAAAGACATAAAGATATGAACTTTATTGAATAACACTCTTCTCCCTAATTCTGAATTTCAAGAAGGAAAAGAGAAAGGAATGAATGCAGAGAGTTAATTTATCAAGACCAGGAAATTTTAAAATCCTGGCTCTCCCTCAAACCTCTATAAAATAATTCATAACCAAACTTGATTTTAGAAACAATTTACTACCTCATATAAAATTACAAAGAATTAAAAGCATTAGAAATCAAGTTGACCCTTTATTCTTTGTTAAAAAGGTAGTCCAGGTAAATAAACCAAGTGACCATAAGAACATTTATTTGAATACCCATTTGAGGGAATTTAAAACATAAATCCAAGCCTAATATTGACCTATTGATAAGTGGTGGATAAGTTGATGAAAAGTAAATAATCTGAAGAAGAAGGAGGAGGAGAATTAGAACTCACCTAGTAGTGAAGATAAGATCTTTCTCTTATGTTGTAGTTGCGTCTTTCTCTATCTCTTTATTTTCCACACAGGACAGTGACAGTAACACGGACACTAATTTTGTGTCGCACCGAAACTCTAAGTACCCAACACTTCATCACCTTCTGATAATATTTTTTATGAGAGGAGTGTCATATTTTGGTCTGGTTCTATTTTTTTTGTTTTGATTCCACATGTTGCAGTTCAGAAACTGAACCATAAGAGTATGATTATGTAAAAAAAAATTGTAATATCAATGATATCTCGTTACAATTTAGATAAAAAAATTAATCATTTTATATTTGTTATTCCCTTTCAATAAATATCATTTTTGAACTTTTGGTCACTAAGCTTTATACTATTGGACCAATATTTTACTTCTTATTAATTTAGTTTGATTAAAGTTTAAATTATATCTATATCTATACTATTAATAAAGGAAAAATACAAAATAACCACCTATCATGGTGTAATTTGTGTTTTCCTATTTTGCTCTCAATATCTTTTTATTTCTACCAAAAAAACATGTAATATTATTTTCTTATTTTATCCTTAATATCTTCTTATTTTTAAAAATTGAATATTAGACCAATTTAATAAATTCAACCGTAAATTTAGCACAAAAAATTATATTTGAATTTATAAAATACAAACTATACATTACAAACGATAGGAAAGCGGATTGACAGGCACGACAGTGCATCAACACGCTAGTATATATAGAAAGTGAACAGGTTTGGATATTTTTAAGAAAAATCATGCAACATATCAAACTACAATTTAGTTACTAAACTAATTTTTAGAATTAAAAATTTAAAACATATTACATATGCATAATAACGGAATAAAATATTTTCTCATGAGATAAGTTATTTTCTTTCACCACTAAAATTTTGACACATGTCTTACATTTTTAGTTTTTAGAAATATTTTCTTATAAAATAATTAAATATAACACATGTCATAATTTTTTTTTATAAAAAAATTATTTTACCTCGTAATATAAGGAGATACTTTATTTTCATTATATGATACAAACCAAAATAAGTCATATCTATAAACGGGATAAACCAATAAATATAATAAAATAATTCAATGTTAATCAAACTAAGATAATAATAATAATCAATATAACTTTTCCTTACAACTTAGAACTATAAAATCAATTAGAAAATTTGTTTTCATAAATAATAGAGTAAAGGTTCTAATGGAAATCGTCCATACTCATAATTTAATCATCATATTTGATATCTTTATATACCTAATATTTCCAGGAAATTTGTTTGTTTAGAAAAATATTAAAGTATAGGTTTTAGGAAAACCATATTTCCCAATTTCTCACGAAAATGCTTCCAACAAAAACTCCTTTTCAAAAACTACCCTTTACATGAAAAATTTACTCTTTTTTTCTTTCACCTAACATTTCTATCATTCTATTATTACACTAACCCTTGAATTATGGTAGTAATTAGGATAAGATATTAAGATTCTCCCTCCATGATTAGGATTTTTTTATTATTTTTTGTCTAAATCGCTAGTATTATTCATTTGTTGAGAGAGTCTTGCTAAGAGCCCAATATGATCGTTATGGCTGCATGTGGGGGGTTGGGTTAGTGTAAATATTGTTTTCATTTACCAACGAGTATTGGTTTAAGTGGTACATGTTTGATTCTCTTTAAGTAATATTTTGGGTTCGAGTCTCGTGGATGAAAAAAATATTTGTTGAGAGAGTTAGCCACATATACATATAGATATTCCTGACTTGAACGAGATTGCTTCCAGTGCAAGAATATACGTGAGAAACAAAAAAAAAATATTGTTTTCATTTTCATGCCTGAACCGAATGAACTTGTTATTTATTGTTTAGTATGGGCAGGTGTATTTGATCTAAAATATAAAATGCGTAAAATTATAAATAAAAAATAGACAATGATGAATCATAATTTTTTGTTATAAAATAGTTAACCTGAATTAATGTTGGTATTTTAAAATCAAAACGAAAAGTTATTAGTAATCTTCTAATATTACCAAAAGGAATAATATACTATTTTGATCTCATTATTACAAACTCAAATAACATGTTTAAAAATACAAACTAAATCTACGTATTTATAAAATGTCGTAGTATTATTATTGTAGTTGGTTTTGTTTAATTCCAACCAAAACCAAACTAACAATGATTGGTTTCCAAAAAAAACGCTCAAATCAACCTAATGAACTAAACTAACGGAGAAAAATATGATTTGAGTTGCATTTTGCTCTTTAGATTATCTATTTTGTTGGGAGGACCATGTGGACCCTTAATTATTAGTGAAAATTGGTGTGTGTTTTTTGCATTATTTTTTATTTCCATTTTCAATGAAGTAGAAAAAAGATGGTGAAAACATGAAAATTATCATTTCTAACTTTTCAACTTTTGTTGCATTTTTTGAAATTTTTAACACCTTTGATATTTCATTCATTCTATATTTTTTGATATTTTAACTTTTTCATGTTATATCAAAAAAAAATTATGTTTTTGAAACCCAATAAACATTTATATTTTATTTTTCAGTTATACCCTTATTTATTATTCATCTTTTTTCACTTATATTTCTTCATTTTGTTTAATTCAATTTTCAATGGGCATCAAATTTGATTATTTTAATCAAATAATATAAAAAAATTACATCATTTAATAATTTCTTAAATTATGTACATATCCTTAAACATCAGAATATATAGGATGAAAATAATATATTTTCAATTACTCTCTTCACTAATTAACAAAATGTCAAAATCAATCAATGAGTTCAGATGACCACACATTTCCATAATAAAATTTATATATTTCTCTCTAAACATAACTTTTCTTCGCACTCTTAATGATATTGCTGAAATAGTTTGATAACATGTATGATAATATATGATTCTCAGATGAAAATTATCACCCCTTGAAGTTAGTGAAACTTCAATTAAATAAAAGAACATTTGTATCTTACTAGTTTATTTTAACTAAAAAATTTGAGAGCACTTAGCAAGTGCATGATGCTCATTATGATCTTATATATATCTTTGTGATAACTAATGATCAAGTCTATTAATTAAATTTGTTCAATGTGTGGTTGACGTAAAATTTGTTAGAAAATAAAATAAAAGTATCAAATACAAAAAACATCATATAAATCAGTGGTTTGATTATTTTAGCGATTAAAATTTAGAGTTAAATTATTTGTAATAGTAATTGTCCTCTTTTGTGAAGTTTAGAGTGAAGAGTTTTAAAAATGATAATGATAATAACAAACATGTTTTGGGGAAATGAAAACATGACAATAAAATTTGTTTTTTGAAAATGAAAATAGGAAATAGAAAAAGAAAAAGAAAACATTTGTTGAAAGCAAATACACTCTTACTTTCTTAAAAATGTGTGTTTGCTTTGGTCATTTTCTATTTGTATTTTCAATGAAATTAGAAAATAAGATTGAAAACATGTTGGTAATGTTCTTTTCATTTTATATTTTAAAAAACATTAGATTCATTTCCGAAAATTTTGAAAAGAAGAAAATGTTATTTCCAACATTTCAATAATGAGGCAATGCCATTTTTTGTTGTTGAAATTTAACACTTTTATTACTCCATTCATTCTATATCTTTTGATGATTTAGCTTTTTTTACGTTTTCTAAATCTTTTGATGTTTTAGAAATCTAATACACGGTTATATTTTACTTCACGATTATACTTTTATTTATTATTCTTTTTTTACCACATGTTTGTGCATTGAATGTGATTATTTTAATCAAATTATATCAAATTTTTATATCATTTAGTAAATTCTTAAACTATTGTATAACTTTTAACATCAAAAAATGTGAAATGAAAAAATATATTTTTCAACTACTCTATCCATTAGTCAACAAAACTTAAAATCGATTGACGAATACCTCAAACGTTCAAATCATCACACATATTCACAATATAATTTATTTCTTTATATTTCAACATAACAACTTTTCTTTGTCTTGTATTGGTGAAATTGTAACGCCCCGAAAAATATTCTTTATTTATTACGCGGAAAAGTGAGTAAATTTTTTTTTGAATTGGTGATATAAAATTGTTTCCTTTTAAAAACCTTTCTTTTCCGGGACATCACTTTAAGTAACATATAACGCGGAAATCAAAACCGGTTACCTAACGGTAACTGAAATGATACAACATTTCCTGAATATACATCTTCATAGATATAAAAGATCATAAGTACCTAATATACATATCCAACAAGAAAGGGAAGAACTATTAATCATCACCAAAAGACACTAAACAAAGACATGAACCAGCTGAAGCCGTCAGTGTTTCAAAAGTCACAAAATGATAAGCAACTCCTAGTGGCTAACTCCAAAGCTAGGGTACTGCCTCTCCTCAAGTCCGCATGCCCCCTCGTGGAACATCACAGACGGGTAGCTCCAAATCCGAGCAAAGCTGTCTATCTGACGAGCACACGTCCGAAAAGCAAGCAATAGAAAAGAAGAGAAATAGAGAGAGTAAGACATCTAATGAATATAATTCATTGACGACGTGGACTTACTCAGAATATTACACTCAGATATGAAAAGCAGTTCATATATATATAATATATCACATTATAACTCATCAGTTGTTCTCGTAAACA
>NC_032028.1:9622434-9622716 GCF_001865875.1 Lupinus angustifolius | reverse complement strand
CGTCCTCATCCTATCCTCGTCCTTATTCTCGTCCTCATCCTATCCTCATCCTCATCCTATCTTCATCCTCATCCTCATTCTCTTTCCTCATCCTCATCCTATCCTCATTCTCATTGTCGTCCTCATCCTTTCCTCTTCCTCATCTTCATCCTCCTCGTCACCCTCCTCCTCTTCATCCTATCCTCATTCTGATGTAATCCTATAGGGGGATCACATTTTTGTTTTGGATCATTCTTAATGGTAATTACTTTTTGGGACTTTTGGAATTGAATTTGTTTTGGA
>NC_032028.1:9621741-9622334 GCF_001865875.1 Lupinus angustifolius | reverse complement strand
GCCCAAGCGACGGACTTCTCTCGCCCAAGCGACGGACTTCTCTCGTCCAAGCGACGGACTTCTCTCGCCCAAGCGAGACGCGCTCGCCCAAGCGAGAAAGACCTGGACAGGATTCTAATTTTGCCCTTTTCGGCTAATCAAACGTATTTTTACATGGTTTTTCAAACACCTACACCCAGAAAAGTTCCCAACAACATTCATATACCATATTCAACACACTTCATCAACAATCATATATATTCCAAAGCATTCAAACACAAAAATCTTGGGTTTCTTAAAACTCAAGTTAACCCCAAAACCTTTGAGATGGTTTAGGAGATCCGGGTGTCATATTCAGACACCACTATGTCACGATGTGTTCTCTCTAACCTGAGTGTGTCGGGTCGCAAGGTTCTGTGTTTGCAGGTGAGCTTACTTGATCTGATCTCCTCTCGAACTCTTCATTACGCCAAAATCACGTTAATTAGTTAATTGACGATAATTATTATACTTATGAAATAACTTTTTACGCGAAGATAAAACTTTCGATTTAAAATGAATTTAATTGTTTTCGTCCATCCGATTCAAGGTTGAATATCCTTGAATCATCATTT
>NC_032028.1:9590240-9621641 GCF_001865875.1 Lupinus angustifolius | reverse complement strand
CTAGGCTAGTTCCCAGGAAAGAGAGGTGGGTCGTAAAGACACCCTTAAATACCATGTCTTTCCTTAGACAGAACCTTTCCAGGCATGTATTCCCACTTCATTACATTTTTTACTAACCTTTTTAAATACGATCATTAAGCTAGACTTATCATTTTTAAATTAAGTCAATTTAAACAAAATCAATACTTTTTAAGTAAATCTTATCATTTTAAAGTAAGTTCACTTAACTAAGATTTAACATTTTTAAATTATTTTACTATCTAAGACTTCATAACACTTTAAGTTTATAAAGTCAAGACTTTTAGGTAAATCTCATTATTTCAAGTATAATACTAAAACAAATTTTCATGGACATCTTAACACTTCCTAATTTTTTTTTAGGAAAAAAACTCAAGGGTTAGTAAATGTTAATTTCATAGTCATGAAAATGAATCCTAAGGTAAGACTTTGTACTACTTTAATATCCAAAATCATAGTCATGAAAATAAATCCTAAGGTAAGACTTTCTACTACTTTAATATCCAAAACTTCATAACACTTTAAGTTTATGAAGTCAAGACTTTAATAAATCATCTTTTAACATAATACTTTCTAAAAATGAAACATTTTCAACAACAACTCATCAACATCGTAAACTTTCAAGAATAAAATACAAACTTTTTCCTAAACACATTAAAGGTTCCTTTGATGTTAAAATCATCACCTTTAAACATATTCAAATACTAACAATAATTTCTAATATTTCCAAACAAATAACTCATCTAACCTTGTCCAAAGATATAGTTTTTCCATCTAAGAACAAGGAAGAAATTTCAAGATTTACAAATGTCAAAAACTACATAAAGGTTCATATGATTTTATTATCACCCCCTTTAGTTATGCCTTCATAAAATACTTAAAGAACAAATATAAACTCTACTTTATGAACAACATAATAAAAGCTCATAATTTTCTATGAAGTATGAGAAGAAGATGAAGAAGAAAAATAAAAGACTATATTAGTCTATATAGGAAATTTAGTGTAAAAATGAGAGAATGAGGTGGGGTATTTATAGGAGAGCCTCACCCTCATCAATTCATAAAATTTATTGCAAGATAAGTAGATTTAGACTAGCATAGGGGATGTGTCTAATGGTGGTGGAGTGAGAGGATTTCTTGAGTGATTTTGGGTAGTAAATCAAGGCATTAATGAGTGAAATCTATAAGATTTAGTAAGTAGATTTTGTGAAGTGACTCATGCAACGTGACGACTTCGGCGAAACGCGCGCGATTAAAATCATGCTCGAGTAGCCAAAAATGATCGCCCGATTTTACTTTACGGTTGGAACTTCAAATTTCGGCATTCTAAGTGAAAATATTTTAGAAAATAGTTATGGACCAACTTAGAGTCTATCTTGACTTGAAATGTGATTACGAAGCCAACGGCGTGATCGGAATTCGATTTCGAGTTACGGAACTCAAGAACCACTTTTTGAGCCGTTCCGGGTGAGATCCGGCACCGACAGCGGTCCGAAACCGACTGTGTCCAAAAATCATGAAAATTTACCACCAAATTGGAAATAAAATTACAAGACTAAAACTCAACTAAAGTTTCATCTAATTCTTTACCGAAAATTCTTATAATTCAAAATCGTAAAATTCGCGGTGTTACATAAATAGTTCGATGATGAATATGAAAATATATGAATTCGAGAGAAAATTGTTGTCCCATTAAAGCTAGTGTAACCTTAATTAAGTAATAGTGCACTTGTAGTTGTATGTAACTAATTTTTTATAAATTTAACTCTTTTGGAGCGCAATTGAAACTTCATGATGTTTGTTTTGCCATTTCACACATATTTGTGATAATTAATAACCAAATTCAGCAATTAAATGTGTTTAATGTACTATTGATATAAAATTTCCTATGAAATTATTGGTTTGACTACTCTTAATGATTAAAAATTTGAATTGAAAATGATTTATGAAGTTTAGGATTGTCATAGTGTGTGAAGTTTAGAGTAAATGATTTTAAAATGATAATAACAATTTTTTTGAGAAAATGAAAACATCAAAAATTGAAAATTGTTTTTTTAAGTAATAGTACTAACTAACTTATTTTAACTTTAACTTTTTAGGAGCACAATTGAAACTTCATGATGTTTGTTATGATATTCCACACATATTTATGATAATTAATAACCAAATTTAGCAATTAAATATGTTTAATGTATTATTGATATAAAATTTATTGGAAAAGAAAACACAAAATAGAAAGACTTCCTATAAAATTATTGGCTTGACTACTTTAGAGTTTAAAATTTTGAATTGAAAATGGTTTGTGAAGTTTAGAGTAAAATATTTTGAAAATGATAAACATGTTTTGAAAAAACAAACATGTTTTGAAGAAGAAATGATAATAACATGTTTTAAAAACAAAATATACCTTAAACAACTCCACATCTAATAGTTATCATTCTTGTATCCTAAAATTAAGAGTGGCTTGGGCTCTTATTGAGGCCAACAATTTTGGAACACAAGCAGGACAGTGACTTCTCGTGAGTAGATGAGACTTGATTTTCGAATTGGCAAATAGAAAAACCATATTTGAACACAAATCTACAAAATAAAGTAATAATAATGAATTTTAAACAAGTGCTATGTCTCTCTCCTTAGCTAGCTCCCACAGGCTCGTTGGCGACCCTTTCACTCCCTCCCAATGTCCATTTCCACCTACGCTCTTTCTTCAGCGATTCACAACTACGCGATCTAACATACCACACTTACTAAGTGGTTTAGACTTTGGAGTTGTTGTGATGGCTCAATGCTATATATTTCGTCATAAGCTAGGTTATTATATAATGTAAAGTCTTGTATATGGTTATGATATGATAATTGTAAGATAAAATTAAAAGTAAGATAAAAATATCTTATTTATAAAGTGTAACATCTATATACTTTAAGTGTAAAAATTATACACAATCATTATATCATATATTATTTATTTAATTTTTTTTAAATAGTCAATAATAATTTAAATATAAATGATACTATAATAATAAAACTCATCCTTGCCAATGCAAATGGCCACAAATTAAAAATATACCTTTTTAATTGAGATTTTAGTTATAAAATATACAACCATTATCATCCTTGCCTATGCAACGGGGAACCTCATATCATCAACAGCACCTCGACTACCATGGGTTGCAAGGAAGGTGGTTCAGAAGATAAGTTAAGATTTTTTTCATTAATGGACAGATAAAAAAGTCCAAAACAAAAAAATGTAATATAATTTGCCACTTTAATTCATAAGATATAATGACATAATATTTTTACCCTAATATATAAGTACAAAAGTAATCATTTATCTCTGCATTTATGGAGAGGATTCTAACTCATGTGGATTTTGAGACTGGTATTGAGGTGAAATATAAAGTAGGTGTTGAGAGGAAAGAGTGGGGTACAGATAAAGGGAGTAAAGGGAGATGAATGGTAACACATGACAAAGAGGTAGAGGGTATCTTTGCTGATGGTGGAGGGCGTAAGAGAATGATAGATGGGTTTGCACAATGTAAGGTTGATTATAACGTTTTAAAATAGGAAATTACAAAAAATCAGAAATTAAAATTATAAAGCAAAATACTACTTTTGAATTCCTAAAACTAAAATAATCCCAAGCAAAAGTCTAAGATTATTGTTCAAAAGGATTATTTGAGGTTATTCCAGTTTATATATAAATGTAAGAATATATATAAAATTTCCCACATCATTTAAATTTATTCTCAAAATTAGTGTTATTAAATTCGGATTAGTTAACGACTCGATAATAACACTAAGTTAATGAGTCATTAATTTAACAAATGAGTCAATGGTTGAATTGATTGACTTGGTTTACATTGAAATTCTAAGGAAATCATTATATTAGATTATTAATTAACATTATTTAATAACTCTATCTTTCAAATTTAAAAATATTACTCTACCTAATTACATAACCAAAAATATATATTTTACTACAATAAAATGTCATAAACAAGTTGAGAATGTCGTCAAACAACACATGAGTTTAATTATGCTTTAATTACAAAAAAAGTGTACATGAGTTTAAAATTTATCTAAACAACGAAATGTAATTATAAATATGTTAACAAATGTAATTATAAATAAGTTAAAAGTATTTTTTATCTTAAAACTATATTGTTTTTTTAAAAATATGAGTCACCAATTTTAGGCTTAAATTGACCGAATTGAACAAAATCAATTCAATTTTAATGTAAAACCGATGAGAGAATCGGACCAGTCAGATGTTCGGTTCACAGTTGAGCTGGTCGGAACAATCGATTCGAACCGAGTTTTATAACAATGCTTGGAGTAAGTTAATCCATTCTTTTATAACAAATACCTATACAAGAAAGATTAAAATGTTAAATATTTAATTATTGTAAACAATATTTCCTAAAAGAAATAAACGTGTAGGAAAATTTACTGATGTGGTGCACCTTGACCGAAAAATTATGGTTTTGGTGCACCTTTTAGAAAAATTACAAAACTAGTGTAATTTTATAGAAATCGGCAATAAAATTGCCGATTTATGTATTTTTTTTCTCTCTCCTCCCCCAAAATCGGCACTGGGGAGGGAGTTTTATTAACATATAATTTTTTTTTAAAACTCCACCCCTAAATCGTCAACGGGGTGGGAGTTTTATACTTTTTTATTTTTTTTCTCTCCCCTAGATCGGCAACCAGAGAGTTTTTGATTTTTTTAACTTATGAGAGTTATATTATTAGTTTCAGGGTTTAATTTTTCAAACACAAATTCTAATAACACACAACATAATAAATTTTGTCAACCCTAACTCTAATAATAGAACACAATAATGAAAAACACACATCATAATATTTAAATATAATATTATTAGTTTTATATTTAAATATTATGTGTGTTTTTCATTATTGTGTTCTGTTATTAGAGTAAGGGTTGACAAAATTTATATGTTCTATGCCACTAGAATTTGTGTTTGAAAAATTAAACCCTAAAACTAATAATATAACTCTCACACGTTAAAAAAAAATAAAAAACTCTCCGGTTGTCGATTTAGGGGAGAGAAAAATAAAAAAAAATAAAAAAGTATAAAACTCCCACCCCATTGACGATTTAGGTGGGAGTTTAAAAAAAAAATTATATGTTAATAAAACTCCCTCCCCAGTGCCGATTTTGGGGGAGGAGAGAGAAAAAAAATACATAAATCGGCAATGGAATTGCCGATTTATATAAAATTACACTAGTTTTGTAATTTTTCTAAAAGGTGCACTAAAACCGTAATTTTTCGGTCAAGGTGCACCAAATCTGTAAATTTTCCTAAACGTGTACTCTAAAAGAAATTAATTCTTTACCCATAATTAAACAAAAAATACAATATTCAAAGCTAATAATAAATGTAAACAAACCATTTCAAATTTCAGATACAACCTATTACAAATAAAAAGAAATGAGAAGGACACGATAATTATTTATTAATGTCCCTAGTCAGAAATCATCCTAATTCAAATTTCTTCCACCCAGTGACCTCGAATTGGCCGTTGCCTCCACGCTCCCCCACTCCAACGTGGGTGTGTCAAAAAACGTAAATCCCAAAATACCACCTCTATCTCTATGACAAGCAAAAAATAAAACAAAATAAAAAAATAAGAAAAATGTTATAACATCTCATAAAAAGTAATATATATAATAAAATAACATTTTCTATTTAGTTTTTGGTATAAACAAAAGTATATTTATGGTAAGAAATTAATCTATCCTATAATATGTAATTATTTTTTCTAAGAAGTGTCAAAAATCAAATTTTATTTTTCCTAAGAAGTGTCAAAAATCAAATTTTAATGATTTGTAGGGAAGTAGACCAATATGCATTCCTTTTTTTACAGGAAATATATAATTACTCAAAAAAATAACATCCCCTCTTTTTTTCTCTCTCAAGCATACACAGTATTGTTTTTGAAGGCAAAGATAAAAGGCATTTGCACTCTCATTCCCCCTTTTTTGTTCATTTCCCTTCTTCCTCTTCTCTCAGGAACTTGCTACACACAAAAGCACACACATATTCACGCTCTCTCTCTTTTCTTTCTTTTTCTAGGGTTCGTGTTCGCGAAGATCGATATATAGGGTTCCTCTTCTCATATTACAGATTTTCTGAAGCGAGCAATAATGTCGGAGGAAGAGAAGCTATTGAAGGATGCTAAGAAACTTCCATGGGAGGATCGTCTTTCTCATAAGAATTGGAAGGTTCGTAACGAGGCTAACATCGATTTGGCTTCGTTATGTGACTCCATTTCTGATCCGAAGGACCCTCGCATCCGCGAATTCGGTTTATTTCTCTCTCTCTCTCGTCGTTAGGGTTTTCTATCTTTGATTTTGAACAACGGTGGTTTTTGATCTTTCGATTGCGGATCTGGATGCGTTTTTTGTGGCGCATTTTTTATTTGGATCTTGATATTTTTTGAATATGGCAGGTCACTTTTTTAAGAAGACTGTGACGGATTCAAATGCGCCGGTTCAAGAGAAGGCGCTTGATGCATTGATTGCATACTTGCGAGCTGCTGATGCTGACGCTGGGAGGTGAAATTTTTATAAATTTGTATTTTGTTTTTTAAAATTATGTTGTTGATTTTAGTAGTTGCATGTCTTTGTTTGGATTTCCTGTTTTAAAAGTTACTGTTGCGAGAATTTGAATTTAAATCTGATTTTGAATTTTGGTGTAGGTATGGGAAGGAAGTTTGTGATGCAGTTGTGGCGAAATGTCTGACCGGTCGGACAAAGACAGTGGAGAAGGCTCAGGCAGTATTTATGCTCTGGGTGGAATTGGAGGCTGTGGATGCATTCCTGGTACTATTCTTTTGTGCATTATATTTGGTTGCCATAGGATGGTTTTATACTTTTTTGGGGGTTTTCTTTTGTGGTTTGTTGTGTGTTTTGTGTCTAGCTGACTATAGGTTGGTGAGATGTTTTGTTCCAGTAGTGATGTTTGTATCTTCATTTCTGATATTTTCCTTCCTCTGGCATGCCTAGCTGTCTCTTAGTTTTGTGCGGTTACATGGGGAAGATAATGTTAAAAGTTGATATTTATCATTATGCTGCTTAGTTTGTTGGTGAGGTGACCAACTTCGTTTTGCATGAGCCTTTATGTTCTTTCTAATTTTGTCTGTTTGGGACCTTTGGGCATTGTTCAACTGTCCCTCTATCCCCCTCTCAGTGGGTGGTGTTGTAGTTCTATACTTCTATAGCAGTATTCCACACAAGTACTTTAGTTTTAACTTAGAACCATGCTGTTATATATCAACATGCAAACATTTTTAATATGTGTTATTTGCTCCGGACTGATATCTGGTTGTTGGTTTCTGCAAAATTTGTTTTCTGTATTTAATCAGGTGCCACAAAATGATTTTTCGATTTTTAATTTGTGCACTGTTTATTTGTTTGCAATTTATAAGTTTGGAAGTTTAGGATTTGAGTTTATAAGATAGATCCTAGAAAAGGCAAAGGATTGCAGTTTACAGTCACAGTCTTGCAGACTATACCAGGCTGATGATGCCAGAGGTTTGACCCTTCGTATGGTTACTTATTCTTCTCCCATATCCAATTGCTTACACAACCAATTGCAGTGATGTGTAAAAAAAAAACATAAAATAGGATTGTTGCTCAGTGACCATGAGGTCACAACCTCTCCACTTGCGGGGGTAGGGCTGCACACATCTACCCTCCCCAGACCCCTCTAAGTGGGAGCCTTGTGCACTGGGCTTAGAATATGCAAATACATGCTAACCAAACTATATATTTAGTGGCCCCTTGCAGGGTGGGAAGTATGCCCTCTGGCCTTGCCCTCTCTACCATTGGAGACAAAGTCTTATTCCATCCTTGTTCCCTAAAAGGGAATGTTATGATAGTACTTGGCAGCATGAAGTGTTCTGATTGGGAATTGGGGTTATCAGGGATTTCTTTTTCTGCAATAAGAAGTAAGAGTAAGCATTTTATTAGAGTGGTAAGGTAGTACAGAAGAGAACAAGGGTCCGCAAATTTTCATAAAACTTTTGATTTCACATGGCTTTGTTTGTTGGGTTCTAGTATGGAGTTTCACATGATGAATTATTTGGGGTTTACATATCAATAGCTTTGCCACTACTAGTCATGCTTTCTTTTCTGTGCTTTTCTTAAGGCTTATGGTAATTTTAGGATTCAATGGAGAAAGCAATAAAGAACAAAGTTGCCAAAGCTGTGGTTCCTGCAATAGATGTTATGTTTCAAGCATTAAGGTTTGGAATCTTAGTTTCAAAATCTATTGTAGCTTCTTTCTTCTTTTGAATCTTATGCAACTATCATTCTTTTTGCTGCCAGTGAATTTGGAGCAAAAATTGTACCTCCTAAGAGACTTTTGAAGATGCTTCCGGAACTCTTTGATCATCCAGATCAAAATGTTCGTGCATCCTCTAAAGGGCTGACTCTTGAACTTTGCCGGTGGATTGGTAAAGATCACGTGAAAGCAATTTTGTTTGAGAAAATGAGAGACACAATGGTATGCCAAAATTGATTCTTAGCTATCGGGGTTTGTTGCATTCTTCTCTGCTTTGAAACCATAACATTTTTTTTGCCTTTTGTGAAGAAAAAAGAGCTGGAAGCTGAGCTTGTGAACGTTACAGGAACAGCAAAGCCATCCCGCAAAATAAGGTACGTCATAGATGTCCTGTTTCGAGGCTTTTGTTTTGGATTTCCTCTTATTGTGTTTTCAGTGCATTGGTTGGTTCCTTTCTGTGCTCACTGGTGCATGGATGTGTGTTTGTGATATTTTTTATTTCATCTCTTTGTTTTTGTACGTAGTTTGAATTTTGGTTCCTTCTTTTTTCTTTCCATTGTTTATTTCAGTTTTTTGTTTGGGGAGTCTGTCAGATTGATAAACCAAGATATCATACTGTTTTCTGGTTTTATATTGTTTGTTCATCCCCTTAAAAAACAATTCCTACTGTTGAAGAGCTGAACTTACTGAGTTATTGTTAATTGTTATATTCACTTTTTGGCAAGTGATAATGTGCTACGCAGTATGTTGAATCTAAGTAGTCAATATCGGTGCTATCGTGCTGGAGTGGAGCTCTTTGCGATGGAGAGTGCTGCATTTTTTTCTTGTGGCGTTCGATGCGTCCACTTTTGCGTTTCAAATTGCGCCATTTCATGTTAGTTCGCGGTCTTTGGCAGGCGCAAGAGGGATAAAAGCTCAAATCCCAAAAATATCCCCACTAAAATCTGTTAGCTCTTTTTGTATGTCATTTTTTCCTGTCATTTTGCCTAACCCTATTTTTAAGAGGTCAAATCCAAAATTACCCACATTGGCCCCACTTAATATTCAATTCTGAACTGAAGACTCAAATCTTTCAGAGAGAACTCAAAAGCATCACGTAACACACACCTTCAAATTCCCAACGACAATGACATGATTTCTAGCGGCTTCTCCTATTACTGGTGATTACTATAACTGGCAACCATAATTTATTCGTTATCTTCTCTGTCATTCCTTTTTCTTCAAACTCTTATCTCTGTTCATCTCAGAAGCCTTGGCATCATCTCAGTGACCAAACCCCCAGAACAATCCATCCTCAAATACCTCTGGATTAAACCATCTAAGGGCTTAAACTATTAGCAGCCTTCTTTTTGCTTGGATTTGAATTATGATAGTTATTTTGAGGTATACCTTTTATAGGACTTATCTTGGATTTGAATGTTGTCTATAATTTTGTTAACTTGTTCTATTTTAAGCATATATATGTGTGTGGTATAAATTCTTTATGTTGTTTCCCTAATAGCGACCATCCAGCTACCCTCTACCTTGCTATTCCATTTTTGGGGTCGGCCGCTCTGTTATTCAGAATTGACTACTTAGTGTTGGATACAATTTAATTGGGACCTTTTGTATACTTGGATTTGTATGCTAAAATTGTATATCCTAAAAAATATACGGACTATCTATTATGATCTTCCACAAAGACAGAATAATTACATGGGAGGCAAACTGATGCCAGTGAACAATCTATTCAGAAAGGACTTTGCAATACTGTCAAAGATATCATGGGATGCTGTAAATAATTGTCACAGTTCTAGGTGGTATTGGTGACTCCAAGTTTTTACATTCTCCCTAGAAACTTTTGTCCAGTCACATAGGGGTTTCCTAATAGATGGTGGCATTGTGCAGTGGACAGCATAGATAGGGTAGTCAACATTATAGATCGAAGTTGCTAAACAGCACCCACCCACCCACAGATATATGGCAGGACACAATTTAGGAGGTGGATAGATTGCTGCACACTTGCACAGCCAAGACAGGGCATATTAGAAGTACCTGATGCTTACTAATAAGGGATCAATGCATGAATTGAACACAATACCTTTTCTGTTGACTTCATTCATACCAATTGAGCCAACTCTCATTGGCCCAAACACTACATTTTAAAAATTTTCAATTAAATTGATGGCTGTAAGGATGACTCATGTGTATTTTGTATCCAAATTGCCTGCGATTCGTGTATTTAAAATATAGAGCAAAATTTTCATGAAAGTTGTGCCCAGTCAAGCATATGGCACATGCAACTGATACCTACACAAATAAGGCGAATATGTTTTAGCATGATATGCTGATGAAAATCAATGTAAAGGAGTGATATCATCGGATTAAAATTTCCCTGGTAATTTAGATCGGAGCAAGACAAGGAACCTGAACAGGAAGCTGTGTCTGAGGTTGTGGGTCCTGGACCTTCTGAAGAATCTGGGAATGATGGTATGTGTTTGATTTTGGAGCTGGAATGTGCATTTTTTGCCCATCCAGACATGGTTTGCCTTTCCTCAGTTGCACTAATATACCTATTCTTGCTTGTGGATTGTCAGGTCCGACAGAAATAGATCAATACGACCTTGTTGATCCTGTTGATATATTGACTCCTTTGGAGAAGTCAGGATTTTGGGAAGGAGTGGTCAGTTTTATCTCCAATCTCATACTTCACTAAGTAACTAACATGTCTTTACTTTTTGTTGAATGGCTTGGAATCTCTCAGTTTTCTTTTGTTTCATTTTTGTCTTATTAATCATTAGAAAGCTACCAAATGGTCTGAACGAAAGGAGGCTGTTGCTGAGTTAACAAAGCTTGCCTCAATTATAAGAATTTCTCCTGGTGATTTTTCTGAAGTTTGCCGGACCTTAAAGAAGGTATTTCCTATGTTTTGTGATTTATAGAAATGAATCAGCTTTGCCTTTTGCTCATTATGCATGGCAGTATTTGGAGATATGTTTGCACTCAAATAGTATCTGCTTCCTATTGACTTAGGATTGATATTGTGTTGATGACGAGGTGGTGTTGGTGCCTTATTTCTTATGGTATAATACCCAAAGTTTCATTTGTTAGTTTTTACACTGTTGAAAAGGAAATGACTTTATAAGGACTGCGTTAGAAGAGTTTTTCATTTAATTTAAGTCTAATGATCGGGGAATTTCATTTAATTCCTGTATTTAGCTACTGTGTGCTTGGTCTCTTTGTTGCACACTGATTCTTTTCGACCTTTTCTTACCTACTATTATTGCTCTTTTTTTGATGACCCATTATTGCTAGAGGTCAAAACATGCATGTGAATTTTTTTGGAGAAACCATTTTCTTAACATGATTGTAAACAGATAAGAAAGGAGAAGGAAGGAGAGAGTAAACTTGAGAGAAAACTCTGAATTTCTATTAATGATTTTGGTAAACCATTACAGTGAAGAGGAAGGTATGTTTATAGCTAAGCTGGTAGAGAGACTCCAGCTGTAAGCCTTGACACTATTTCTGACTAACTTGTAACTAACTCTAACTAGTATCTGTCCTATTTTCTATTAATGTTAGTGCTAAGATGCATTTGTTTGTAACTTTGTATGATCACATTATAAAGGTTGCTTATGATAGAGTCACTCCATAAATTTGGCAGTGGCACATTTTGTTATTGTGAATTTCGTTGAAACTTGAAATTGTGTGTAGGTGTGTCTTCTTAGTCATGATGCATTTTATATGTTTTGCTGGCTAATGTTAAACTACTTTTTGCCGGCAGCTTATTACAGATGTGAATATTGCTGTTGCTGTAGAAGCCATCCAGGCCATTGGCAACCTGGCTCGTGGATTAAGAACCCATTTTTCTGCGAGTTCTCGGTTTTTACTTCCTACTTTGCTTGTAAGTACTATCAATAATTACATTGTTTGTGAGGTTTATATATTTATGTACCATTTTTAAGTTTACCAGTATTAAACTATTAGCTAATTAACTCATAAGTGTCTTGCCTCCTTGTAATCAAGGTATTATCTATCTTTGACTGGTTGGTCAACATAATTGGTTTTGAAAGAGGATGATATATCCCTTTTTCTTTGTGTTTTTAAGCAATTTATTTGTGATCAGTTTTGGCTTGGAAAAAGTTGTTTGTCTTTTGTATTGAATGACCTGGCTTGAACTGATGATTTACTGAACTTCAAAATAATGCTTGCTTAATGTTTCTTTCTTGAATAGGAAAAATTGAAGGAGAAAAAACCTACTTCGAGTGAGGCATTGACTCAGACTCTTCAAGCGATGCACAAAGCTGGATGCATAAGCCTCACTGATATTGTTGAAGGCAGGTTTCCCCTTAATGATTTTTTATAAACTGTATGTCAGGCTTGGATTTTGAAGGCAAGGGTTGAAGAATTTGTTTTTTTATTTATAGAATCTCACGATCTGCAGCTTTTTTTAAAATGTATGCTGTCCATGGTTATTCCCTGTTTGGTATTTTTTCTGGTGTAAATTAGTTTTCAAACAGAAGGATATAGTATTTTTCTACATTACTAGCCAAAAATAAATAATCTAGCTTCTTTTCCTCAGCAAGCATGATGATTGTTTCCTTTAATAATTTTTTGATGTGTTGGGGACACCAGTTTATAAGGATTATTTTTTACATGTATGAACCATTCACTGTATTTTGACTGGTTTTCAAAGTTATTGTTTTTTCTGTTTGTATTCTGGATCTGGTGTGTCAATTCTTTCTATTACTATCATATGTTGCTTCTTGTTGAGTGTATTGTGTTTTAATCTGCTGCAGATGTCAAGACAGCCACAAAAAACAAAGTCCCTCTTGTGCGATCGTTAACCTTGACTTGGGTTGCATTTTGTATCGAAACAAGTAATAAAGGTGTTATTACAAAGGTGCATAAGGATTATGTGCCGATCTGTATGGAGGTCAGTTTGTCAATGCTGTTTTTGTTTTGTATGCCTGTTTTGTTTTTTCATGGGGCTTTAAGAGTGAAATATACTTTTCCAGCTTTTGTTTGATTCAACAGATTAAGTCTCTTGATTTATACCAGTATTAGCCTGGCTTACTTGGGTCAGTTTGATCCTGTTCTTTCAGGGGGGTTAGGCCTGCTCAGTACATTATGGGACTAACTGTTTGATTTAAGTTATGATAGGAACCAGTCAACAATTGAAACATAGAAAAAGAAGTGTAAATGCAGAATTGGTATATTGATATTCAGAAGAAGTGCAGAATACAATATAGAGTAATGTTGCAGTAAAATAGGAGAAAACAGAATGAGCAATGGGAACAATTCCCTTCTTCCCTGTGACAGCAGTCACCCCCACAATTCCCAATGATTGCCTCCCTTCGTAGTGTTTCTTTCTTGAATAGGAAAAATTGAAGGAGAAAAAACCTACTTCGAGTGAGGCATTGACTCAGACTCTTCAAGCGATGCACAAAGCTGGATGCATAAGCCTCACTGATATTGTTGAAGGCAGGTTTCCCCTTAATGATTTTTTATAAACTGTATGTCAGGCTTGGATTTTGAAGGCAAGGGTTGAAGAATTTGTTTTTTTATTTATAGAATCTCACGATCTGCAGCTTTTTTTAAAATGTATGCTGTCCATGGTTATTCCCTGTTTGGTATTTTTTCTGGTGTAAATTAGTTTTCAAACAGAAGGATATAGTATTTTTCTACATTACTAGCCAAAAATAAATAATCTAGCTTCTTTTCCTCAGCAAGCATGATGATTGTTTCCTTTAATAATTTTTTGATGTGTTGGGGACACCAGTTTATAAGGATTATTTTTTACATGTATGAACCATTCACTGTATTTTGACTGGTTTTCAAAGTTATTGTTTTTTCTGTTTGTATTCTGGATCTGGTGTGTCAATTCTTTCTATTACTATCATATGTTGCTTCTTGTTGAGTGTATTGTGTTTTAATCTGCTGCAGATGTCAAGACAGCCACAAAAAACAAAGTCCCTCTTGTGCGATCGTTAACCTTGACTTGGGTTGCATTTTGTATCGAAACAAGTAATAAAGGTGTTATTACAAAGGTGCATAAGGATTATGTGCCGATCTGTATGGAGGTCAGTTTGTCAATGCTGTTTTTGTTTTGTATGCCTGTTTTGTTTTTTCATGGGGCTTTAAGAGTGAAATATACTTTTCCAGCTTTTGTTTGATTCAACAGATTAAGTCTCTTGATTTATACCAGTATTAGCCTGGCTTACTTGGGTCAGTTTGATCCTGTTCTTTCAGGGGGGTTAGGCCTGCTCAGTACATTATGGGACTAACTGTTTGATTTAAGTTATGATAGGAACCAGTCAACAATTGAAACATAGAAAAAGAAGTGTAAATGCAGAATTGGTATATTGATATTCAGAAGAAGTGCAGAATACAATATAGAGTAATGTTGCAGTAAAATAGGAGAAAACAGAATGAGCAATGGGAACAATTCCCTTCTTCCCTGTGACAGCAGTCACCCCCACAATTCCCAATGATTGCCTCCCTTCGTAGCCTCCTTTCCTTGCCTCATATTCACCTCCTTTTTCTGATTCTAGGATCTTCCTAACCAACCAGCTCTTGCTAAGTTTCCTGTTGGTTTGAGTCATGTGCTACAAGTTCTTTCTCTTTCTTTCCTAATATATCCTGACTCTTTTTCTTTTTTCTCTCAAATACCCTTTTAATTGGAGGTCTATCAAGTTACAATTTATTTTATTTATCTTGTTGATAGCATGTTCTCTGAGTTTTTATTCTGTGGATGATCTAATTTATTTCAACTGTGTTTCTCTAGGAAGCAAAAAGAAGTTTGTAATATGTCTAGTACTTCTTCACTCACATTTTGGAAATATTAAATTTTGGTATGCTAAGTGATGGTACTTCTATAATCAAGTTTTCATACCTTGCAGTCCCTGAATGATGGTACTCCGGATGTGAGGGATGCTTCATTTTCAGTATTGGCCGCCATAGCTAAGGTAAAAACTTTTACAATTAAATCTGCTTGAGGATTTGCTTTTGTTATTAGAGGTTTTGAGCATCATATTGTTCATTCTCTTGTAGTCGGTTGGCATGAGACCTCTAGAGAAGTCGCTGGAAAAACTTGATGATGTTCGAAGAAAGAAGCTTTCCGAAATGATTTCGGGTTCTGAAGATGCCGTGCCTGGTGGTTGTGCCACAGGTTTGTAAATTTTAATTTTAATTTGTCTCAGTTGCTGGAAGTATTTGTATTTTTAGAGCTATTTGTTTATGTTTTTTGCTGACACTTCATAATGTTCTTCCAGCCCCTGTGCATAATACACGTGCGGGCATGTCTTCTGCCGAGGTGGGTTTACTTGATTTTTTTAGTTTGAGAGTTCTATCTTCAGCTTCACTCGGTTAATATTTTGGACGTGGGTTAATCGGTTATTATGCTGGAATATAGTTTGAGGGTGATAGTCTGCCAGGCTTCTCTCTCTTTTACCAACCCCTGGGACATAAAACAATACACTTTCAGATTTTGCCTTTAATATAACACAATAATATGAGTGCCATTGTGTTCTGGAATTTGAGAAAAATGTTGCTAATCGTAGAAAAACAAATAGCTGTTAATCATAGAAACTTTGAGAAATTTTTCCAAGACAAAAACGTTTACTTGGTTTGCTTTATTTACATACAGAGCTCGGAAAGTGCATTTGTTAAAAGGTCAGCAGCGAGCATGCTTAGTGGAAAGAGACCTGTTCAGGCAGCTGTAAGATTGCACATTATTGCTTGGAACTGAGGTTATGATCTCCTTCTTATGTCTCTTTCGTTGATATATTGACCATTTTGCAGCCTGTCATCAAGAAAGGGGGGGTTGCAAAGACTGGAACGAACAAAAAAGTGGATGGAGTTGCACCAGCTAAGGCTTCAAAATCTATTGAACTTCCTGAAGATGTCGAGGTAGGTTGATATCTGTTTTACATACAGTCTCTCTGATTTGACTCAACCATCATAATTTTTTATGTGATGACTTTTAATAGTTAATGTAATCTTTGTTTATCTAAAATTATTCAGCCCTCTGAGATGAGTCTTGATGAGATTGAAAGCCGAATAGGTTCTCTAGTTCAGTCAGATACCATCACTCTATTAAAAAGTGCTGTGTGGAAGGAGCGTCTTGAAGGTTGGTAGTCATTTATCAGTTTTTGGACTTCCTTTTTTTATAGATTTACATTTACATTGGAGGTGCAAGCACAAACAAAGGAGGGTCACAAGTGCCAGAGGTCCAGCCTCTGCCATCATCATTACACCCTAGTCATAGTTTAGTGATTTATGTTTTTATTTTAATGAGCTTGGCAGATCTTCTATTATCAGACAGATTTTCATATTTGGTATTAAATAATTGATTTGAAAATGGTTGTTGATAAGGTGTGGACATTCTCGGAGTTGCTATATGCCTTCTTTTTTATTAAAGAAAATTTGATTGCCTCGAGATATGATTGAGTTAAATTGAGATTGATGTATAATTTTTTTTGAACTCCAAATCATTTTATTTATGCTTGTATTACGTTCTTTTGTAATTTCAGCACTTCAGCTTCTGCATGTTTTTTGGTCCTATGCACACATTTTAGTAGGCAGTCCAGTGGTTGGTTTATGAAGATATCCTATTCAATAAGATTACACATTTATGAGGACTATACAAAACAGGAGAAAGTTCCTTTGGTAGAATCTATGTTCTTGTCTATTGATAGACTGTAGTGTGAGAGTTTTGCAACCATTAGTGATAGTTCTGCTTGCCCTAGTTCATTTTGATGTATACTTGTCTATTTTAGTATTGACTTCAGTCCTTGAAAATAGAGGAGAGCTTGCAACTACCGATGATAGTTTTGGATTTGGTTTTGTTGAAAACTGTTTCTTTATGATCATTGACTCAGGTTTTGGTAATATGTTATCATCCATGTTAAGTTGAAACTCAATTGTTTTTTTACTTTTTGATTTCTGTTTCTTAATAGTGTGGATACGTTGCATTTATTCCATTCTTTTGATTTTTTTGGTTGTCGTTATTTTCTTCTTAGTCTTGGTAATATTCATTAATAATTAATATGAATAAATATTACAGTGATTGCATTGTTTCCTCCCAAAAATATAATTCGTAATAATTTTACTAAATCTACTTGCTTTGGCTTGTGATCTGTCATGAGTGCTTGCAAGGATAAGGCTCTCTACATCTATACTCTCAGACCCCACTAGGTAGGAGCATCGTGCACAGGACCTCCCCTATTTGCTCTGGCTATGACAGTTGTTTCCTAAGTTGAAAAACAAGAAAATGGTGTTGCATTTGTTTCAACACTGTTCTTGCTATGACATATTCTAATGGAAATATCGAGTATTACAATTATAAATTTTAACTTTACTTTTTTGTGGTTGTATTTTGGGCAAGTTGAGATTGGGTTCCCACACCTAGGGGTGAAATGTTGGGGCCTCTTATCAATAAAGTTGCACGTTTTCCTCTTTTTTCTGTTAATAATTAGTTGTTAGCACCTAATTCCCTGCTTATTTCCCTTATGCTGTCTTTTTAACAAGCATGTTGAGTAAGGTTGCTGAGTTCTTTTTGCAGCCATTACTTCACTGAAACAGCAAGTAGAAGGCTTGCAAGAACTTGACCGATCTGTAGAAATTCTGATTCGTTTACTTTGCATTTTACCTGGATGGAGCGAGAAAAATGTTCAGGTTTAGACGTATCTTCTTTTGAGATTTTAACAACTTATCCTATATAGTAATAATTGAAAATGAAATGATAGTATAAGAGGTCCCTTAGTGCTTGTCATTTCCTTGAGCAGGTTCAACAGCAGGTTATTGAAGTTATCACTCATATTGCTTCCACTGCAATTAAATTTCCAAAGAAGTGTGTAGTACTTTGCCTTTCCGGTGGGTATTGTGGTTTATTCAACCTTTTCAAGTAATAACATCCCACTGTTAAACTGAAATCTCTGTATTGTGATTCTGCTTTTGATTTGCTGTTTTTCAGAATGTCTGTTATTGTGTTTTGCTATCTCATTTTCTCTTCTGTTTTCATTTTGATAGGACTCAGTGAACGGGTAGCAGATATTAAGACACGTGCACATGCTATGAAGTGTCTTACTACTTTCTCTGAAGCAGTTGGTCCAGGATTCATTTTTGAAAGAGTAAGCTTGGTTGCTATTTATGAGCATATTTATAATGATTACAGTATGATCCTTGACACAACAATAAGGTTGTTGCTTAGTTACCAAGAGGTATTCTGGAAGCAACCTTTCCGCCTGCGGGGTAAGGCAAAGTACATCTTTAGATTATATTATTATTTTGGAGCTCAGTTGGTAGAGCAGGAGGATATGGAATGTGAGCGCTCGGGTTCAAATCCCGAGAAGTGTGCTCTCTCCACCACCTCTTAAAAAGGTTTTTTTTTTTGCGTAGTGTTGTTGCCTATCAAATAAAGATTTATGAAGTGTATTTGCCCCGAATCCATGCGTCTTTGTTTAGGGTGATTGGCTGCATAAACATTTATGGCATACTCACATGTTTTCCTTTAACCATCTTTTTATTATTTCAGCCTAGGTAGTCAATTGCGGATAACGGTCGACCCAAAAAACACTAGCGGTCGACTACCTAGTTTTTAGCATTCTTTTTTAATTTCAGTTTTGAAATTGAAACCTTATAGGCTGCTGATGTTGTATGTTTCTAACTGATGCATAATCGAAGAAGTAATTGAACTTATATTTGAATATAACGTTCTTAAACTGTCTTATATTTGTTTAGGGTAAGCATTTTATTTTTGTAATTTATTTCTGTTTTTATGACCTATGCTGGAATTTTTATAAAATGTAGGCTGTTCTGTTTCCTCTGTTACAGCCTACTTTTTTTCGTTTTAACTAGTGCAACTGAGGCTTGGTTGTTGTTGTATATTGTTGCTGTAGCTGTACAAGATCATGAAGGAGCATAAGAATCCAAAGGTTCTTAGTGAGGGGATTTTGTGGATGGTTTCTGCTGTTGAGGACTTTGGTGTATCACATCTAAAGCTTAAGGTGTATCATCTGAATTCACATGTTTTTGAATACATTAGTTTTGAGTATTGAAATTTCTTGTTAAATTTTCTAAGTTTTGATTTAACTTTCATTTTGCAGGATTTAATTGATTTTCTTAAAGAAATTGGGTTGCAGTCAAGTGCGGCTGCTACTAGAAATGCTTCAATTAAGCTCTTGGGTGTTTTGCATAAATTTGTTGGTCCAGGTGACTTAACTGTCAAATGTTTACCTCATGTTATTTCATTGTTAAAGGTTCTAAGGTAGGGTTATTCTGTTTGCAGACATCAAAGGGTTTCTTACTGAAGTTAAGCCTGCACTGCTGAGTGCCCTTGATACTGAATATGGGAAGAATCCATTTGAGGTATGCTATATTTTGATGGTGAAAGTTCTAAGACATGCCACAATTTCCTAATGCTCTTATTTTTTCTTGGTGTAGGGGGCATCTGCAGCTCCCAAGAGAGCTGTCAGGGTTTCAGACTCATCTTCATCAGTGGTGGCTGGTGGGTTGGATAGCTTGCCTCGTGAAGACATTAGTGGAAAGATCACCCCGACTCTCCTTAAGTGCTTGGAAAGTCCTGATTGGAAGGTTTGGTTGATAATATCCTGCAAATAATTGAGGAATTATGTTATCATGCTATTGCATCACATTTTGCTGTGGAATTTTTTTATTGAAGGTTCGTATGGAGTCAGTTGAATCTGTGAACAAAATACTGGAAGAGGCTAATAAACGAATTCAAGCAACTGGAACTGGTACTCCAATAACATTAGTTTTGTGTGCTTTATAAAGTTGTGAACATTTCTTTCTCTTCCTCCTCCTTGTAATTCACTTCTTCATCCCTATGTGATTGTATGTATGCTATATTTTAGTAATCCTTCAAGTTGATTATCTTTCTTATTATAAAATTAGTTAATGTTCATAATAGGTCCCAGCTGTCCTGTTAGGGACAGACCCCCAGGCTTAGCCTCGTGAGGGCACTTGCCCCCACTATATTTTAACTTACCTTAATTATATATTCTGTGTATGAATTGCCCACTATTTGAATATTTCATGATATTACTTCTAACTTAACTCGATCTTTAATGATAATGTTTTATTTTCAATGGTACATGTTTATATATATGCGCCCCCACAACATAAAATATCTTGGTCGGTTACTGCTCTTACCAGGTGAGTTATTTGGGGCTCTTAGGGGACGGCTGTTTGATAGCAACAAAAACATTGTCATGGCCACCTTGACAACAATTGGTAATGTTGCATCTGCAATGGGACAAGCCGCGGAGAAATCAAGCAAGGTGAGTGGATTTTGTTCTGCTTTTGTATTTTCTTGCTGGTAATGTTGCTTCGCATTTATGATCGGACTTAATTGAAATGGTTTGTTGCAGGGTCTTCTGTCTGATATCTTGAAATGTCTTGGTGACAATAAGAAGCACATGAGAGAATGTGCACTGAATACTTTGGACACTTGGCTAGCTGCTGTTCATTTTGATAAAATGGTCTTTCTTGATCTTGTGTTCAATTATTCTCTTGTCTTGGAGTCCTTGTCCTGAGCATAAATGTTACTGTAGGTTCCTTACGTTACAATTGCTTTGACGGATTCTAAACTTGGCGCTGAAGGGCGTAAAGACCTATTTGATTGGTTATCTAAGCAACTTTCAGGGTTAAGTAGTTTTGCTGAAGCTGCACAACTTCTAAAGCCTGCTGCTTCTTCATTAACAGTAATTTCTGGTTACCCAGCTTTCAGTTTATTCTCTCTATTTTATTTATCAAATTATTTCTTCTGTATAAAATTTGTGAGATCAAATATATGTTTCTCCTGTAGGATAAATCCTCTGATGTTCGCAAGGCAGCAGAGGCTTGCATTAATGAGATAGTGAGAGTTAGTGGGCATGAAATGGTACGTGTAGGAGTAAAAAACATTCTGGTTTCTTCTCTTGTTTCCTAAATATTCATGTGATACCAGACACCTTAAATTGCTTTTTTACTTAGATTGAAAAGATGGTTAAAGACATTCATGGACCAGCTCTGGCTCTAGTTCTTGATAAGCTGAAACCACATGGTGCTTTTCATGGTAAGTTCTTTTGTAACTTTGTTCATTCTGATTCTACTTTGCTACACATGATTTATGCTTATCATGGACACTACAAAGCCTCATATCTTTCTTATTTCCTTTGCCCATAATGCTTTTGACATTAGAATCATTTGAGACAACTAGAGCGGTTTCAGCGGGTGTAACATCTAAAGGTGTTTTGAAGGCTGGGAAATCAACTGCCAATGGTGTTTCAAAACATGGAAGTAGAGCTATATCTTCGGTATGTTAGTTTTGCTTTCTTTGATTGTTTGACAGTTGTTTGGGTTTCTAACAGTTTCATCATATTATCTCAAAAGAGGACTGTCATTACGAAGGGTACTAGGTCCGACTCAATCACTGTCCAAGATATAGCAGTGCAGTCGCAAGCTTTGTTAAATGTTAAAGATTCAAATAAGGTACTAATGGCTGAATGGGGCATACCAAATGTTGATTAAAATCTTCAAAAGATGTATGTATGAACTGTCATCTGGATTGGTTTACATGCAGGAAGATAGAGAGAGAATGGTGGTTCGAAGGTTTAAGTTTGAGGACCCACGTATAGAGCAGATTCAAGATCTTGAGGTGGGCCGTGCTTTGAGGAAAGGTCACACATAGCTCAAGTATCCTGTTATTTTTCAATTTCGCTAAATGTCTCTGCAATATGCTTTTGATGCAGAATGATATGATGAAGTACTTCAGGGAGGATTTACATAGGAGACTCCTTAGTGCAGATTTTAAGAAGCAAGTTGATGGACTTGAAATGCTACAGAAGGTATTGTTCTTTTCACATTCTTAATAACTTGTCTTGTTGTGTGGTTCTGAAGTGTTGAATGAACTGCCCAATACAATTTTCTATGGCACATCTCAGGCACTTCCATCTATTTCTAAGGAAATTATAGAAGTTTTGGACATACTTTTGAAGTGGTTCGTGTTGCAGTTCTGCAAATCAAACACAACATGTCTATTGAAGGTGCAATTTAATTTTATCCTTTGTTTCGATTGGTACTTTCAGTTTTTTTCTTTTCTCTCCTAGTTATAGATGTGTATTATATATCCTATAAGTATAACTTCTATTTTAATTGCTCAGGTGCTAGAATTTCTTCCTGAACTGCTTGACATCTTGAAGGATGAAGGATACTCTTTGACAGAGTCTGAAGTGGCTCTGTTTCTTCCATGCCTTGTAGAGAAGGTTATTATTTAACAACTATGTTAATTTTGTCATCACTGGATGTTATTATTCTGGTTAATCTTATTGGTGGTTGAGATGAGTTTATTATGTTTGTGGTTTGAGTATAATATGCTGTTGTGGGTATGTACTTTTTTGTGTGCTGCAACAAAATAACTTAATTCACAGATGGAAATAAGTACAAGTTCATTTCTTATTTTGTACATGTTGCAGCTGGGGCATAACATTGAGAAAGTACGAGAAAAAATGCGGGAGCTGACCAAACAATTTGTTCTCATATATTCTGCGTCTAAGTGTTTCCCTTATATATTGGAGGGTTTGCGCTCCAAGAACAACCGAACTCGAATTGAATGTGCTGATCTCATTGGATTTATTATTGATCACCATGTGGCTGAGGTAATGTTACTGATTCTTTTTAGCGTATTTTATTTTCATTATTTTGTTTAGATATTTATTCCTGACATTATGTGGACAGATTAGTGGGCAGCTAAAATCATTGCAAATTGTTGCAAGTTTGACGGCAGAACGAGATGGTGAGATTAGGAAAGCTGCATTAAATACACTGGCAACTGGCTACAAGATCATTGGTATGCCTTTATCTGCTGAATATATCTTTCTAATATCTAACTTGGTTTAAGTAGAAGTATATTCGAAAGATAGTATACATGTTTTAATTTGTTGAGTTTAGCTATCTTTTTCCTTTATTATGTAATTTTAGTAGTGGTGTAAGGTGTTCATTGATATTCCTCTGCATGGATGGTTTTATCCTTTGCTTTTAAAGTTGTGTCATAACTTCATAATGGCTTTGAGTGATTGTTTCTCTATGATCATGCTATGCAGGTGAGGACATTTGGAGATTTGTTGGAAAACTATCAGATGCTCAAAAAAGCATGTTAGATGACAGATTTAAGTGGAAGGTCAGTTCATACTTCGCTCATGTTGTTTGTCTTTTTGATATATTGAATCACCGATGATGGTGGTGTAATTTGCCAGGTACGGGAGATGGAAAAGAAGAAGGAAGGAAAGCCAGGTGAAGCAAGGGCCATTTTGAGGCGCTCTGTCAGGGAAAATGGGTTTGTATTTTCTTTCTATTTTATTATGTATTTCATTTTGTGCTTTTGATTCATTTAGTGCTTTATTATATGCTTGTGCGGTGTTGTTTGTTTGTGTGTAAATGATCAACTAAAGTAGTTAAAATACTTTGAAGTTTTGGGGTCAAGACGGATGAATCTCAATTTCTTCGCTAAACATGTTCAGATGTTTAATTCAACATGTTGATTCATTTGGCAGGTCTGATGTGGCAGAGCAAAGTGGAGAAATAGCTAGATCTCTTTCTGGTCCAATATTGAGGTATGCTAAAACCTTAAATGAAATCTTAATTTTTGTCCACTGAATGGAGGTTTTTTTTCTCCTAGATTGCATATCTCTGAATCTCCTGTCATTTTTTATTTGTCAGGAAAAATTATGCTCAGCCTGATGTGAACATTGAGAGACAGTTGATGCCTCGTCCTTTGCCTGTTGCCAGTGGCCCTACAAATTGGAATGAAGCACTTGACATTATTTCTTTTGGTTCTCCCGAGCAGGTGGATTGCATAGATTCTTTGGTGTGATTTTTTATTTTATTTTTACTTTGATTATCATTTTTGTGTAAGCATCAAGGTTAAATGTTGGCAAAAATTTATCCTTTCACTCTATGTTTCTCCTTTTTGGATTAGAAATGGAATAAAACAATCACTGTCCAAATATTTTTGTTATTCAGTCTGTTGAAGGAATGAAAGTTGTTTGTCATGAGTTGGCTCAGGCCATCAGTGATCCAGAAGGCAGTGCTATGGATGAACTTGTCAAAGATGCTGATAGACTAGTTTCATGCCTTGCAAATAAGGCAAGATAATTTTGTCAATCTATTCCCTTATTTAGTGAATGGTCTCAAAGACTTAACTTTTTATAATATGTAAATTAGGTTGCAAGAACTTTTGACTTCAGTTTGACTGGGGCTTCATCAAGGTCATGCAAATATGTACTCAACACTCTCATGCAGGTAAATTCCCCCTCTCCCTATTTCTTGGTAAATTTTGTAATTGGGTTTTCAATAATCAGTTTTATCTGCTAATACATTGCCTCTGCAGACATTTCAGAATAAAAGATTAGCATATGCTGTAAAAGAGAGCACTCTTGACAGTCTCATCACCGAGCTTCTCCTGTGGCTTTTGGATGATAGGGTTCCACAAATGGATGATGGAAGCCAGTTGTTGAAAGCATTGAATGTGTTGATGCTTAAGATTCTGGTTCGGAACTCATGTTTTAACTAGTTTGTTTATCATGTTTATCTTTTACTTTTTTTTATTGAACTGAAATTTCAGAAATTCTGTGGTGTAATGATAGTGCAAGTTTGTATGCCCAAAAACATTTTAGTACAAGTTAATTTACCAACTATAATTTTCAATACAGGATAACGCAGATCGAACTTCATCCTTTGTTGTCCTAATCAATCTTCTACGCCCGTTAGACCCGTCAAGGTGGCCTTCACCTGCATCAAATGAGTCATTTGCTTCCAGAAATCAGAAATTTTCTGATCTGGTTGTGAAATGCCTTATCAAGTTAACAAAGGTAACCTACACAACTAGCACTGTACAACTTTAATGTCATAAGCTTGATGATCAAATAAGTTCCTTTGTATTTTACATAAGAGTATAGGACTAGACGTCCAAGACAGTGCTGGATCATAACTATTGATAAATATTAATCATTCATGATCCTTTCACGTACAACTGAAGCTTGAATAGCACTTACAACTTAAGCTTGAATAGTTGATGATTGACATGGTATCAGAGCCGCTATGACTAAGTGATCAAGAATTTGGTCCTTTCCATTTCCATTTTACTAAATAATAAAGTTGAATTTTTGCTCAAAGTTGGGGGGTCTGCGTATGTCCACTCTTCAAGCCTTATAGGGCTCTTGCATGAGGTGGCGAGTTAGATAGTAACCATTCATTGGCCTTTATCTAGTAGCTTAAGCTTTCGGTGGAGTTGGTTATTAACGTGGTATCACAGTTTCTACGACCAAGTACTATTAAACTTGGAGCCTTGTGCTTTGTCCACACAAGGATATATAAAACCATTCAGGTGCTTTCACCAATCAGCTTAAACTTTCGGGAGTTTGTTGATGACAATTATTTCAGGTTTGGAGGAAATTGGTAGTTTGTGTTAGGCTCTAAAAGTAGGCTATCTGGTCCTCAAAGTTTTTTGGTACTATATTAGTTAGATATTTTTTTGCTGCAGGTTCTTCAGAGTACCATATATGAGGTTGACCTTGATCGCATACTTCAAAGCATCCATTTATACCTGCAAGATTTGGGGATGGAAGAAATTAGGAGAAGGTATATAACTATTGTTATAGAGTACTAGTAGTCTAGTACCACTATTTATTTTTCTATTAGACTAGCATCACTTAATCTTTACCTAATGTTTCTTTTGTTTAGGGCTGGTGCTGATGACAAACCCTTACGAATGGTGAAAACCGTTCTGCATGAGCTTGTCAAACTTCGTGGCGCTGCAATAAAGGGCCATCTATCAATGGTTCCTATCGATGCAAAACCCCAACCTATCATCCTTGCCTACATTGAACTTAATCTTGAGGTATTCATTAAAACAAATTATTCTATTTTATTTTGTTGTAGATGAATTATTTACATCTGTTCTTTTAATTTAATCTTCAGACATTGGCTGCTGCAAGAATGTTGACTGCATCTGGACCTGGGAGTCAAAATCATTGGGGTGATTCAGCAACAAATAACTCTGCCTCTGGGACACATTCTGCCGATGTCCAGTTGAAGGTATCATTATGTTTTTCTCTCAGTAGTTTGGGTATATGAGATAATGTTCATACAGTCTAGTTTATTTTGGTCTGTACTGTGTTATTTTTTTGCTCATGTCTTTTTTTTTTGTAATTTCAATGCCTTTTTATAAGCGTATCATTTCCTTTTTGTTTACCCTCCTAAATAAACTGCAGCAAGAGTTGGCGGCAATATTTAAGAAGATCGGAGAGAAGCAAACTTGCACTATTGGTTTATATGAATTATATCGAATTACCCAATTGTACCCAAAGGTAGGGATTAAGGATGTATTCAAGTTTAATGTTTATAATATCTGATCAGATTAATAGTATTTAATAGACCTTTATCCTATATCCTTCTTTTTTCATATTTGATTACTGTTCTTGTACATTTTTGTTAGGTTGATATATTTGCTCAGCTTCAAAATGCTAGTGAGGCATTTCGCACCTACATAAGAGATGGTCTTGCCCAGGTGTGTTAAATTATTTGATTACTACATGTGTTTAATTGAACATGTCAAATTGAGAGTAATAGAATGAGGATTTAACAATTGACACTTGATTTAATATTTTGGCAGATGGAGAAGAATGCTGCAGCTGGAAGAACTCCTTCAAGTATACCAATGTCTACTCCTCCACCTGCATCTTTAAATATTTCTTCCCCTGATTTTGCACCTCTCTCTCCTGTAAATGCAAATCCTCTGGGTGATGCTAAATTAAACGTGAAACCTGAACCAACAAATTTCAATTTACCCCCTTCATACAATGAGGAGAACAGGGCTGTTAATGCTTTCACTTCTAGAACATTAGCTTCTGACTACACATCAGGTGACCAAAGAAATGAAAGATTTATGACCGGAGGTATGTTACTATTGTTGTTTGATTTGCACTTAGATTATAAACTTAAGAGATGCTGACCAGGATAAGTCACATGAACTGCAGTAACCAGTGGCACATTGGATGCAATAAGAGAGAGGATGAAGAGCATGCAATTAGCAGCAGCTGGGACTACAGATTCTGGTACTAGGCCATTAACAAGTGTCAATGAAAACTTGAATCATGGATTTCCTCCTAGTCAGATTCCTCATGCATCAGAGCATGCTGGTAATGAGAATACTTTGCAAGGTGGGGTACTTCCTATGGATGAGAAAGCTTTATCCGGGCTTCAAGCCCGGATGGAAAGACTAAAAAGTGGATCCCTTGAACCTCTGTAATGAGAAATTATGGTCACGACGAAGTTCCTCGTTATTGTCAGATTTTGAGACATTATTCCCATTGATGCTGTGAGTCCTTGCAATTATTCCACCTCATGCATTGTCCACCTGCCTTTGTATATTGTAGTGATGCTCTGTGTTTTCAGTAGGAATTATGTAGATTCGTCAATTTAATGCAATTACTACAAAGATTTGGTAGTGGTATTGTTTGTTTGTCTATTTGGTTTGTTTCAGAAATTTTGACAGTGATAATTCATATTAATTAGTTATGCATCGATTATAGGACATGTGCTATGAATTTGGTATTTTATTTCAGCTTATTTTCGCATTAGAAATTGAAGAATTCCCGACTGATGTTATTATCTTATTCTTTCTAATTTGCCCTTGCTTTTAACCTTTGTTGAGTAAAAACCCTGTCTACTGGCTCCATTGCCATATGCCAAACCATAATTGTTTTTAATCCGGCTCACAGAACTGTTTTAATTCTAAACTCTGGAACTAGTAATTTATGCCTAGCTTGTTTTATTCAACTCATGACGTAGCAACAGGTATAGGGTACATGAATATATGTTACTCATTTTGTACCACCAAGTCCAGAGTTGCTATGTAGAATGGAGATCAAGATCCTCAAGTCCCATAATTAAAAGGAATAACAGAGTAGAGAAGGTCAAAGACAAAGACAGAAGTGTAGTGGTGAGAATTAGTATAATTCCCAACAGTAGGAGCCTACATAGTCAAATGCATCCCCACATATCTATACACAACTCCTTATACATTTTCCGACATTTGTATCCAATATTAGAATCATTATCACTACTTTTTCTGGTACATAAAAAAACCATGTCCTTGTATTATCTCTTATCGCTGATCATTCAGTAGAAGCAAGTTCATTTAGTCATCCATAAGCATAAAAAATGCACATGATAATGGTTAGTAGGTTAATATATCGATAAATAATGATTCAGCCTCTGAAATGGATTAACCACGTGTTGGTTTTCTTTGTTTTTTTATAGGCAAATTTTTAGTTGGAAAAAGAGAGTACAACTACCAATGTTTGAATGTAGGTACCCACGCGTAATGTTCGACAACTCTACCAATTGAGCTAATTGTAAAGAATTTTTAGTCTTCATTTATGCATTAACAATAACCTTTTTCGGGCAACACACTTCTTATAAGGCAAAACATCGGTTCAAGTAACATACTATTATAAGCTAGAATGAGCTTTAACCTTCTAATGAATGATGCACAAATGATACCATTCTATTATTATTAAAAGACATAACATTATTTGGATTAGAAGACTCATGTTGGTGGGGATGAATAATAAAGCACTGAGGGCAAGATCAATAATGTTAGACATGTTCTATGATATGGTGAGAGATGTAAGACATAAAAATTAAGTGACCAACGGCTAACAGTGATATTGTTAAGAGCGTAACATGAGTCAAATTTGACTGATTGAAGAATTAGAAGAGTAAGACATAATTCTTCTATAAAATAATCTGTATAGCATTGTGTTTTGGTTTATTAAGCCGGTGTATTGAGTTAGTTTCAATCAAAGTCAATCCCATGAACCAAAAATTAATTGGAAAAACACATATTACTAAAAACATAACCTTACATGTATTAAAAACACACATATATATAACCTTATCCACAAATGTGTTTTTTTAGAAAAGAACATAAGATTATGAATAGGGCATTGAAGTCAAAATATAAAGTTCAAAAAAGAAAACAGCTTAATCAACTAGTGTATTTAGAGGTGACAAAATTATGCACAATTCACAATCCATCTAAATCCATCTATTAGAGTTAATAGATTTAAATAGATGAATTCTAATGAATAACCTTAGTAATGGATGGATTTGAATTCATCCATTATATCCCATGATATCCATGAATATATTCATTTGGATGAATTTCCAATCCACGAAAAAAGAAAATTCAAACAAATCCATCAATGATTCTCACCATCACTTTTAGTAGTTTATCAAATTGTTATTAATTATAGGACATGCGTATGTAATTAATATTAAAAGTTTATTTTTAAGTATATTAAATATATAAGCATGAAAAAATGATGTAAGCACTGAAAGTGACCGAATTTTATAAGTATTTGTTAAAAAATTAAATGTTGCATGCCTATAGAATACTGCAAACAAAATAGTTTTTTTTTTAAAGTTAAAAAAATTACTTTTTTTAATACAAAAAATCACTTTTTTAATAATGATTTGTAAAAGTGTTTTAAAAAAAAAATTATTTTAAAAAATATTTTATTGAAATAGTAATTTTTTAATAATGATTTTATTTAATAACGTTTTTAGTTCCAATAAAAAATCAAATAGATTGAATGATCATCCATTCAAATCCATAAAAATGGAGTCATTGATGAATTGGAAGGATTGAAATCCGTTAGATATGGATAAATTAAATAACTTAGAATATAGTTTAAATAGATTTATATGAATTGATTGATAAATTTTCATTCATTTATTAACATTTAAATCTATCTATTTGCCACCCTTAGGTGTACCAAAAACCAAACCATAAAATATGGTTTAGTTACTTTGCCGTATAGGCCTATATGCAATCCTAATTACACGCGGGCTAAAAGCTAATTTATATTCTAAGCTGTGGTATTTACAGGATGAAGTGCAGATTTGACATTATCTATAAAAAATTAATTTTGCAAGAATTGTTGGTGGTTCACACAAAGCATGGTCTACAGCAATCTAATGCGTCGTGTCCTTCATATTAGAGCCATAACCAAATTAGAAACAAAATCAATGAAATACCTTGATAGATGTAATCATAATAGATATGACAAATATTTGTGGGTTTTCTCATTACAAAGCATAGTGCACCACAACCTAATGCATTATATGCCTCACATGGTGTCCATGACCATGATATAAGACTAGATATATCTAATCACAATGTACATCTATAGTTTTGAAGGTTATAAAGCAAATGTAGATTTTTTTATGCTCTATCTATTTGCGAGTTGAGTTTTGAAGGAGAAAAATGAGAAATAAAATTTTTTAAAGTCATTTCATAAATGTATTTTATGGTTTCAAACTATTGGAAGATAATTCAGCTTTGTGTAATTGTTAGTTAAGTTTCCTAATATAGCTAGTTAGTTGGCAAGTTAGTTAGGATGTGTAGCTATAAATAGTAAGCTTTGTGTATTGTATTAAGAGTGAAGAATTTAATTGATCTTTTAATACAATTGAGGCATATTCATTGAATCACTATCCTATCTTCTTCTTCTCTCAAAAACCAGCATTCATTCTTCTTTCACTCTGCACAATTCTTTCTTTCTTTCTTGCTAATTGAAGCATATGCACTTGGTGTGCATACTGCATTCTTCAAAGAACAAAAGCTAACAGTGGTATCAGAACTCATTGGTGAAGGTTGATTCTGTGTGAATCAAAGAAGGGACCTGTGTGGTTGTGCACTCGAAAAGAAGGAAGGGACAGAAGCAACAGAAGGAGTTTGAAGATGGCAAACAGTAGCGGGTTCTCCATGACACTTCCCATCTTAGACAACAAGAACTATGATAGATGGAGGAATCATATGAAGGCTATATTTGGATTCCAAGAAGTGCTTGAGATAGTGCAGAAAGGCTATCAAGAGATTGGAGATGGTGCAACTGAAGCTCAAAGAGCAATGTACAATGAAGCAAAGAAGAAGGATTGCAAGGCTCTATTCCTGATCTACCAAGGTGTTGATGCAGCAAATTATGAGAAGATAAATGGAGCTGAAACTGCAAAACAAGCTTGGTAG
>NC_032028.1:9589213-9590140 GCF_001865875.1 Lupinus angustifolius | reverse complement strand
GAAAGCACCTCTCTCATCAAACAGAACTTTCAAGATCAAGATTCATGTGAATGAGCAAACAAGTCTCAATGCAGAAATAGATCAAGAAACTTGGCTATGGCATCTAAGGTATGGTCATCTAAACTTTAAAAGTTTAGAATTACTAACCAAAGCTGAAATTGTTGCAGGGCTGCCCTCTATTGAAATTCCAGAAACTTTGTGTGATGATTGCCTAGCCAGCAAGTTAACCAGAAGCACATTTGACTCAATAATTCCTACAAGAACAAAGAATCCTCTTGAGCTGGTGTATAGTGATGTATGTGGCCCATTTGAAGAGGAATCAATTGGTGGTAATAGATACTTCCTAACCTTTATTGATGACTTCACAAGAAAGGTTTGGATTTATCTACTAAAGAAGAATAGTGAAGTGTTTGAAAACTTCAGAAAATACAAGGCTCAAGTTGATAAGAAAAGTGGTTTCAAACTCAAGCAACTCAGATCAGATGGTGGAGGTGAGTATAAGTCCTCTGAGTTTGATGATTTCTGCAGCAAGGAAGGAATTGTTCATGAAGTTATAGCTCCATATACACCTCAACACAATGGTGCTGCAGAAAGAGCAAACAGAACCATAATGAATATGACAAGAAGCATGTTGAGAAGCAAGAATTTGCCAAAGAAATTTTGGGGAGAAGCTACATCAACTGCAGTATACATCATCAATAGATGTCCAACAAAAAGACTAGGCAAGAAAACACCAGAAGAGGCCTGGTCAGGTATCAAACCAAGCATAAAGCACCTAAGGATATTTGGCTCAATTTGCTATGCTCATGTACCTGACATTAAGAGGAGTAAGCTTGATGATAGAGGAGAAAAACTCATCTTCTTAGGCTATCACACCACTGGAGCATATAGGGTATTCAACCCTATAACTCAGAACTTCATGATATG
>NC_032028.1:9561702-9589113 GCF_001865875.1 Lupinus angustifolius | reverse complement strand
ACATGGACCTTAACAAAACTTCCAAGTGGCAAGAATGCAATAGCTGTGAAGTGGGTTTTCAAGACCAAACTGAATCCAGATGGTGAGATATCCAAGTACAAGGCCAGATTGGTTGCCAAGGGATTTCTTCAAAAGCAAGGATTTGACTATGATGATGTTTTTGCACCAGTGGCCAGAATTGAAACAATAAGGTTGGTAATTGGTTTAGCAAGCTTCAATGGGTGGGAAATACATCAAATGGATGTCAAATCTGCATTTCTAAATGGACCTCTAGACAAAGAGGTATTTGTAACACAACCACCAGGCTTTGAGATAGAAGGCGGTGATGGGATGGTTTACAAATTGCACAAAGCTCTCTATGGTCTCAAACAAGCACCAAGGGCATGAAATAGAAGAATAGACACCTTTATAATGCAACTTGGTTTTATTAAATGCACCACTGAACATGGTGTGTATGTAAAAGGAGATCACATTGCAGAGATATTAATCATTTGCCTTTATGTGGATGATCTACTCATAACCAGTGGAAAATTGAAGAATATCCAAACATTCAAAGAAGAAATGCAGGCTGAATTTGAAATGTCTGATCTTGGAGAGTTGTCTTACTTTCTAGGCATGGAATTCAAAAGAACAAACAGAGGAATTTTGATGCACCAAACAAAGTATGCAACTGATGTTCTCAAGAGGTTCCAGATGATGAATTGCAACACAGTAGCAACTCCAATTGAGGTTGGAATTGGCTTGAGTCAAGGTGATGCAGATCAAGCAGTAGACAAAACAGAGTATAGGCAAATGATAGGGTCATTGAGGTATGTGTGTAACTCAAGACCTGATCTAGCCTATGGAGTTGGCATGGTAAGCAGGTATATGGAGTCTCCTAAACAAAGCCACATGAATGTTGTTAAGAGGATACTCAGATACTTAAAAGGAACACTAGGCTATGGCATTATGTATCCTGCAAATAGCAACAGAAACAGCAATGAATCTAGTCTAATTGCATACTCTGATGCAGATTGGTGTGGGGACAAGACAGATAGGAAGAGCACAACACGGTATTTGTTTCTCTTCAACAATGCCCCTGTAAGTTGGTGCTCTAAAAAGCAAGATGTTGTAGCACTCTCAACCTGTGAATCAGAATACATTGCAGCTTGTATGTGCACTTGTCAAGCAGCCTGGTTGACAAGCTTAATGGAAGAACTAAGAGTGAAACCAGAAGGAGTTTTGCAGCTGATGATTGATAACAAATCTGCTATCAATTTAGCTTTGAATCCAGTGGCTCATGGAAGATCAAAGCACATAGAAACAAGGTTTCACTACATTAGGGAACAAGTGAGCAAAGGGAAGGTGAAGGTGGAGCATTGCAAATCAGAAATTCAACTTGCTGATTTGTTCACTAAACCATTAAAAAGGGATAGATTCGAAAAGCTAAGGCAAAGCATTGGTGTTGAGAATGGAAGCTGAATTAAGGAAGAGTATTGGAAGATAATTCAACTTTGTGTAATTGTTAGTTAAGTTTCCTAATATAGCTAGTTAGTTGGCAAGTTAGTTAGGATGTGTAGCTATAAATAGTAAGCTTTGTGTATTGTATTAAGAGTGAAGAATTCAATTGATCTTTTAATACAATTGAGGCATATTCATTGAATCACTATCCTATCTTCTTCTTCTCTCAAAAACCAGCATTCATTCTTCTTTCACTCTGCACAATTCTTTCTTTCTTTCTTGCTAATTGAAGCATATGCACTTGGTGTGCATACTGCATTCAAACCCTTTCCATTCACTCTGTTACCCCTAAACCCTAACTCGCAAATATACCTTAGTGAGTTGAGTTCCCTTCTATTTGCATCAAATATCTGAAAGGCGAGACAGTCTTTTAGCAATTTCCTGCCAAAAGGAACATAGAGGATATATGAAAAGTAATCACTAACTCGCAACTATACCTTAATAAACAATACCGAATTGGTTCCATGAAGAAATTCTTGAGTAATATACACGATATATGAAATTCTTAATCATAATCAAATAATGAGGTTAAGATTACAAAACAACATATAATTATAAAACTAAAACAACAAATAAAATTCAACCCAACATGAATATAGAATTTTGCAAGATGTCTATGCAGCCAACCTCACCTAGTAGATAAAGGGTTATTGTTGCCTGTCCATGACCAAGCTAGTTAACAAATCAAGCATGCTGACATGAATTACTACAATTTAAGATGCACTTACAGCACAGCAAGATATTAAAAAAGGGAAGAAAAAGAAAACGGAAATGACCAAAGAGCCATAAGTTTGAGCTATAGCTTAAGTGGAACTCATACACACCCCACCACCTAATGAGCTACAATTTCGGGTGGAATTAAGTTTCCAAATTCTCATGACTAAATCTTAGCAATGCCACTTTCCTTGTATTTATCCTACTATTGGTTAGTAAATCTCACATTACTTAACTCATTCTCTTAGACATGATTTAAATACTTATAAGTTATTCTTCTCATTCAAATTGGTTTTAAAATGGAAATTCAACATGATATTAAAATCAGATCCCAACTTGCCTTTAGTTGTCATGAGCCAAAAGTTGTCCATGGATCAAAGCTTTGATTGGTCTGACATGCTTTTGTCGTAGAGACATGTTGGGAAATAAGTTTCATATTTTCTGTTTCATTCTCTTATACATGTTTTAAATACCTGTTGAACTCCTCCTCCTCTCTTTCCCAATTTCTTTTGAGCAATTTCCCACACAAATTCATGTTGATATCGAAATTCCTCTTGTAGGCTAGGTTGATTTAACATATCCCATTTCCCCTTGTAGGCTCTGTTTACAAATATGTCAAGAAGCATTGTTGATTTAAAGAATCCACACATATTATATATTAATTTTTTAAAATGTAGTAACAATTAATACCCTCCTAATTAGTTTCGAAATATTAAATGCAGGTTGTTTAACTTCTTGCCTATAAACATGGTCTGATCATTGCTGGGGACAAGATGCATATTGTGAAACAGATTGTTAATGAAAGCAGAAAATATTTTATATATAGTGGGTACAATCCTTTATTCCTTTTTTACACTATTAACACATATTCAGAATGCTTTAATTATTTAATCTTAAATAAAAATAATATATACATAAATCATATAATCACCACATAAAAAACTTTAATTAACTGAATAGTTAATTACCCATTTTGGGTCCTTATAATTTATGTGTATTAATTTAGTTCCTAATAAATTTAAATTATTATTTTGATCTTAACTTTTAAAATATAGACTCTTATTAGTCCATATATTATTTCTTATCTATCAACGTTAATTGAATCGTTCACTAGACACGTTAAATACAGATATGTCATATTTTGTCTACTCAAATGATACAATGTGAGTAGGGATTGGTTTTTCTCAAATATTATTATGGAGGTTGGGGATGGTTCCACTGCTAGTTTTTGGGATGATAACTGTTTTGGTCAGATTCCGCTTCGTGTTGTTTTTCCGCGCCTGTGTTCGGTGGCTGCTAACAGATCTTCTTCTGTCTCGGAGAATGGTGTCTGGATTGATGGTAGGTGGGTTTGGGAGATTAAGTGGAGGAGGCCTCTTTTTGTGTGGGAAACGACTTTGGAAAGGAACTTGTATGATACTATTAGCCCAGTTTCTTGTGTTGTTGGTAAAGAGGATCATTTGAGATGGAAATTAACCTCATCTGGCATTTTTGAAGTTAAATCTTCTTATGATGTTTTATTAAATGCTCCCATGCATCCTTTAGGTAATATTTTTAATTCTGTTTGGATTAATTGTGTTCCTTCCAAAGTGTGATTAGAGGAAAAGTGGCTACCAAGTGTGATATTCAGAAGAGATCTCTGATTCTCTCAAATGATAATTTGGGTTGTGTGTTTTGCAAAAACTACCCGGAATCCTTAGATCATTTGTTTATATCTTGTGTTTTTGCTGAGAACATTTGGAGGAGTGTTTATTTTTTGTTGGGGAAGCAGTTGACATTGCCAGATAATTGCACTGTTTTTTTCCAGGACCATATGAGCTTGCACAAGTGTAAAAAAGGGACGAATCTTTGGTCTATGATCTGGTTTGCTTCTATATGGTCTATTTGGAAAATGAGAAACGAGGTTATTTTTTCTTCCAAGGATTTTAGTGTCGTTCATATTTTGGACTTAATTCAGATTAGACCTTGGACTTGGTTCTTGGCCAATGTTAAGTCCTATTGTTGTTCTTTTTCTAACTGGTGTTTGGACTCGATGTCTTATATCTTAGCTTCTTGTTAGTTTCTTGTTGGCTTGTATTAGGTTAGCACCCCTTGTACTTCTTAATATATTTTTCGCTTAGCAAAAAAAATGATACAATGTCATTTTGAATTTGTTTTAAAAAAATATATTAAGACACAAAACCAAGGCATTTTGTGTCATCTTCTTCTCCTTTATCAACTCCAAGAAAAAACATTTATTTTAGTCTATCAAAATTTCTATAACTACCATATTAGTACTTATTGATAAAAGAAAGTTTGAACCATAAACTTGGTTTTTCACCCTAGATCTTCACTCGCATATCATCTTTATTAATATCAAATTATCCTTTAACTTATTAAGATAAACGGTCAAATCTCCATCCCAAATTAAACTTCTAGTTTATCCTTTTCCCAAGTGTTACATACATTACAATATGATTAACAAGCCATATAACTAATGGGATAAGATTATTATTAGCATCCCTCGGATGTTGTGCTCTAGTCTTTTTAGAGATATTTACTTTCTTAGATATGCAGACAGTGACATGCTTGGCATCTCAGTTTTTAACTGTCTTCTTGTGAGGATGCCTCTTATCTATTTATTTGAACTGTTATCTTCTTACTTGATAAAATTGATTTTTCCAAGTAAAAGAGGAAGAAAAAAAAAAGAACCTAACCTAAATTAGTAGTAAAATAAAGTTTGTTAAGATTAGGTTGGTTGTATTATCCGTATATTATATATATATATGTTTAGTAATATGAGTAAAATTTACATACAATTTTTGTTGCAGATAGGAGATTTATTAGTGGCACTATTTAGAGCTTTAAATCTTATAGCCATGTAATGTAAGCGACAGGTTATATATATATATATTTTTTTTGCATATAATAGTTACTTCTATTATATTGGTTTACATCTTAAGGTTTAAAAACTTACACCACCACACTTAAGGATGATTTGAGGGTAAAGAAACTTGATTTATAATTCAAAATTTTATTTACTGATAGGAACCAATACGGTGAATATGAGAATTTTTAAATGAGTGCTTCTGTTAGTTGGAAAATTTTGAAATGATGTAATTTAGCTAAGTTACTAAATTTTCAGACATATAATCACCAGGTGTGCAGTTAATGTTCCAGATTAACGACTCTGTTAACATTAACAGATGGCGGATAAAGACATGTGTTTATTTTTAAAATTTTAAATTTATTAGGCACCAGTTGGTGCACACTAAAAATATGAGAGACTAAATTAGTTATTATTTTATATATTAAATTCTAACCAAGATAAAAGAAATGTTGTTCATTTAATATTGTAAGACCCACTATCTTTAAGAAGACTAAAATATCGTAAATTTAATTTCTAAGAGCAATATTCATTAAGTGGGTCAACTGCATATTCTAAAATAGTTTCATCTCTTATCTAAAAGATAAAAAATTCTTCCTGAAAAAGTTATAGATAAATCAATATACAAAAAAATAAAAAGAAGTGGGTTGGGCTTCTAGTATCTTATCACGAAACAAAGTGGGTCAAAAAATGCGTTGAATCTCCGAGCGGGATTTATAAAGAAGCATTCACAGTAGGCGGGAAGAGAACATAGAAACGGAGATGGAGAAAGGAAAGGGAACCACCATAGACTTCAGCACCAACACGGTGGAGGATCTTAGCGGCCGTGTTCACCAACTTCCCTGTTGCGTCAAGTACGACGGCGTCGCCGCCGTTTCCCAATATTTCAAACCCAAACTCAGTGGGGTCCACTCCGAGGATGAGGGTTTACAGTTACAGAAAGCACATTTTAGAGGCAGGTTGCTTCAAGGAGCAACCCTCCATCTTCCTCATCCCTACACTGGTCTCTCTTACTCTATCTCTATCTATTAATGTTAACTACTGTTTTAAATTTCACTCCACAACCGCAATATTGCAGATTTGGAAGCCCGTATCGCGGTTGCATCGGCCACATTTTCCCGTGACCGCAAGGTTACACTGATATTATTAGAGAAATAGATGTATACATTGACAGAGTAAAAGTTTTTTACTCTATCATTGCATTATCTACTGTTGATATTTAATTATCATTAACTTTAAATATAAGTAATAATACACATAAATGGTGGATGATGTAGTGACTGTGTTATACTGAAAATGCATAGATATTCCACTGAATATTAATGTGAGTGTTTACCTAATTGTGAATGAAAATGAAATGCAGGTTTTGTTTTAGAGAAGAACAAAATAGGAGATGAAGAAGACAGTTCGGCTTCTTGGCATACCAATGCGACTTTTCGCGATGTAACATATTGGAACCATGATGATCTTCCTTGCCACAATGATCACTTCTTCCGTGCTTTTCATTGCCTTACAATTGCAAATGCTGTAACTTTTTTTCCTCCTCTTTAATTTTGTTTGTCACTGGAATTCCATTGCATAAAGTTATTTGCCATCCAAATTATTTGAAAACATGTAAAGTATATGAAATTCATGCCTTACTACATTATTTTTTTGATTGTTGCTGCAGCTGCATAAGCCTGTGACACCTGAGGATTTAGCTTCAACATCCACATTATTCTAGAGGATGTAATGCTGCATAGTAACTGCTGTAACCATCGTATATTCGTATGCGCGCTTTCTCCACTCGCTGATCTTGTCTACCTTGCACATTGTATCTTCTGATCCGAGATAATTAGATGTCGATTGTTTACTATTTCTATTTTTTGATGTTTAGTTGACACTGAAGGAAGGCGAGTGATAAATCTTGGATTGTGTGATTATCTATGTTCCTTTAAGAAATATGATTTTACACCAATGTTTAATTAATTTTGTGTACGTCTTGTCCAAAAAGATATTCTGCATCTTCGAAATGCTTGCCATTCTCCATGAATCTCTTCAAAATGTGCCTCAATTATAGCTTCAGTTTGAGTTGAGGAATCTATTCTGTCTAGAAAAGAAAAATGGAGCAGTGTGTTCATGGAACTGCTTATTTGTTTTTTGTATGTTTGTGTTCATTATGTATGTTCAGTTTTTTACCAGAATGTTCATTTACAGTACACTGGTGCAATACAATACTAAAATAATAAAAAAACATAGTAATTAGGATTCAAACTCTGATATCATCAAGGTTCTTATTCGTCAATGACTAAACCACCAGAATTTATATGGACTAAGCATAAAAAGTGCATCCAACAATATACCTATCTTAACTAATGCCCTACCCAGCAAAATTAAACAATTACAAAATATCCATTTCCACATCCATCACATATGTATCATCAAACTATCATTTAGCATATCCCTGTGTCAAATATTGCATCTTGCTTCTACTATATCAAACCCAATATCAATTAACTTAGCACTTTCAATCCAATTAGTACATTCTGCCTTCTTCAACTTTCCAGTTCTCTAAGCAGAATTTGCTTCTTCTTTAACAAAGCCTTTGATAGCTGTGAATTTTGAAACCCTTTGAATGACTAAAATTTGGGCAACCAGAACTGTTATCCAGGGTTATTTGACCAAACAGAAATGTCTGGTTTTGCTGTAGAAGCCCCAGCCTTTTAGGTAGTTCTGGTTTGAAGGTGAAACATTTTTGGGATGAATGAAATTAGGGATTTTATGGTTTAAAGGCACATGTGCTGTCAAGTGTTGTGATTATCACTAATGATGATAACAGATGGTAAATAGAAAAGGGCATAAGACAGTATCATAACTATAGATGGCCTTGTTGGTTAGGTGAAAAGAACAGAGGGTTTTCTACTTAGAGCTATACTTGAAGATGCTTATGTGCATTTTTGCCTAAAAATACAGAGCTGTAAAATAATTTATCAGCACTACAATAAAGTAAAATAATTACATAATATATTAGACCAATGAGTTTTTTGGTACATCTGAAAAGAAGAAAAAAACAATCCCCATAGCCTGATCTCAATGAGTTTAATTCTCAACCTTGTTGCAAACATGTGTTGTCTTCTTCTTCTTGTGTTTGTTATTTGGCTTCATTGAATGTAGCAAATATGCATTAATATTCACAAAGTCATATTTTAAATTTTTTGGGGATATTATGAGGTATCAGTAGACCCTTTGAATGTGAGCATAATCCTCATTCAAAGTACTGAGGCTGCCCCTACTCAGGTCATGTTTACCACTAACTTCTCCCATTGTAGGTTTTAAAAGAACTTTAGTTTAACAAAACCTGCTATTTTTGCTACCTTTGACTTGTATGTATATATCCTTATTGATGATCCCAAATCGGTTTTATTTTGCTTTTGCTAAACCACTATTTTTCCTGAAACATTCTTTTGTAACTTATCCCAGTTGTTTTTATTTTTACTTTAAAGCTGATACTCATTCATTAGCTCTAAAAGACTAAAAGTTCCCATTGTAAGAAACAATACCAAATCATCAATTAATTTGTTTCTCACAATTGCACCACAGAAAAAATGTTGCTCATAAATCTTTGAATGTATCTCTCTTTGGGGTGTGTTCTCCTCTTTAGGAGTACTAAGGTTGTCCTTCCTTTGGCCACATATGCTTTCCCACGAGCTTCAACTCTTAACATTATGTGGCTCCTCAGCCACTGTACTTACCACTGGTTTCCCTTTATAGGTTTCTTCAAGAGCCTTTGTTGAATAAGTATTTAAGTCATTCTATCTTAAGAGAAATTTTTACTACATAGGCATGTGATATTTATGGAATTAAATGTTGGTAGTAAAGTTCCAACAAGACAGTAATCCTATGTAGCAAGAATATTGCATTACACGCGTAGATAAATTGGGGAGTAACTTGTTATAAAAATATAGTAGAATCTCGCCTGACCTTAATTTGGATATAGACTTGTTAAAGTGTAGGAAAATAAGTTAAATAGAAGGTTAAACAAACTACAACTATACCAACAATGTGTTGGTCTACTAGTGTAAAGTCTCACTAGATCTTCAAGATGATTAAAATGTTAAATGTTCAATTCATGGAAACAACATTTATTGGGAGGGTAGTCCTGAACCCCGAAATTATATCAATTTGAATTTAATACTTTGATCATGGAGTGTGACATCAACCATTTTATCCATCAATTATGAGATTGTGAGACTAAATGGAAGCCATTTGATATTATTAATGGATTAAATTAATACCACCTATCTAAAATTAATGGACATGCTAGAAGTCGATTTCATACTATTGAAAAGACTAATTTTTGTAAATTTCTTTAGATGATTAACTTTATGCCAATCATTATCTTTTGGGTTTAAATTAATGTCACTTTACATATACTGTTCAGTCCTATATTGACATGGCTTAGAGAGAAATTTTACATTTTGTGGTCTTCATCTTTGTAAACTAACGCACTTGTTATACTGAAACGAAAAAGAGAAAGGAAAATCTAATCAAAGATGACAAGTAATGTGCCAAGAGGAAAATTAACACTTGTGCTAAGATGTGCATAAAAGATGGTGACTTTAGTATAAAAATGATGGTGACCCCAGTGGCCCCATTAAGCAAGAATTTCAAACTAAAATGTCAGGAATAACTTTTTTGAGCAACCTAAGGATGGATGATTGGACTCACCAACCTCTTGGAGATACTCCCACTTGAAGTTGAAGTGGAGAGTGGTAGAGATTACCATTCATATTCAGGAAATAGTACCAGACAATAAAGAACCCTTGAATCTTTGAACCTCCAAAGTTTGATAACATTTCATTGTTGTCAACTTCAATAACCAGCTTTTTTCTAGGCACAATTTGGGACTAGTTTTTGTAACATATTTTTTAAAGTTTGATCTGAGATGTTAGCCTTACAAAAAGGTTAATGTAACGATCGCGATAATAATCTTTTTTCAAGTGACGATCGCGATAATAATCTTTTTTCAAGTGCTAATCAAAAAAATATATTTTTCAAGTGGCAACAAGCACAAGGGAGGAGATGAGAGTGGTTATGGATACTATGACCGACGGTTGTTATTGTGGTATTGAGTAGAGGGAGAGATGAAAACTTTAACTATGTGATAATGTGGTTAGTGTTTTAGGCTTTAAGAAATAATGTTTTCATATTCTAATCAAAATGGCAAACTAACGAGCTTAAAAAAATTATTTGACCTGCAGCCTAACTATTAAGGCATACATGCTTTCAACAATGAACAAAACTATTCTAAATCATTTCTATATCTCGCACTAATGACAATTAAATAAAAATAGATAAATAATGAATTTGTAAATTTTAAAATTGACATAACATATTTTTATTAATGTGAGACAAGATTTGAGACAATATATATCTTTTCTTTTAATAATATATATTATCTAACGAATAAATATATATTGTCTTAAATCATGTCTTAAACCATATCTCATACCAATGACAATGAAATAAAAACAGAAAAAAAACATTTAGTAATTAAATTTTTAATTAACATAATATATTTCCATTTGTTCTAACCTAATATTTTCTTCAGGCATGCCAAACTAACCCAGGTGGCAGGCATAAGACCAGATTGCCTATTTTCACATGTAATACAAAAAGGAAGTATGATAATGGTTAGTTAGTGTCAATGGATAGCATGTAGAGGAGAACACGGAAGAGAAAAGGAGATTTGAAAGGCATTATAAAAAGAAAAAAGTGGGAAACTTAAGATGATAATGAGGATGTGATGTAAATTTAGAAAAATAAGATACTCATCTAATCCTTAAACCCAACCCTTACCTAAGTGTTGAAAATGTGTGTAAAGAGCCAAAAGGAACACTATGCTGAAGTTGCTAAAGTTACTGTTTTGGTTCCTTATGGTATGTTTAGTTATAAGGAATAGAGGGGGGAATGATTGGAATGGAAGCAGTTAAAGTGGTATTCAATTGTTTGGGATGTGTTACTTAATTGTAAAAATAACATGAATATAGTATTAATCTATATCAAGGGAAAATTTTAAAGCTAAAACTTTTAAGTTTTATTTATTCTTTTGAAAAAATTAAATAAAAAAATGTAATTAGACTCGCCTAATTTTCATATGTTTCAATTTTACAACTTATATGACTTATATCATATTATCTCTCTAAAATTAAATTTATTATCTTATTTATCCATCTATACTGATATATAAAGGGGGAACTTTTAGATCATTATGTGAAAAGATTTGCATATTTTTCATTAATTTTAACTTGGCTAAAAGGCACCTTTGATCCATTAAATGTCTCAATTGTGCAATTTTAGTCCCTTTAGTTTTTTATGTACGATTTTCATCCTCCAATTTATAGGCATGTATGAAAATAATTATTCTCTTATCTCTCAATCCAAAACCCTAATATTGTTTCCTACGTGGTGAATATTGTCTAACGTGACATTACACATGCCAGTTTGATCTCATGCGACACCCAAAATTATAAAGTATTGTTTTGGTAAAATCATCTTTTTCACTTATGTTTGTGTAAGAGTCAACTTTTATTCTAATTTATATGTTTGTGTAAGAATATTCCTCATTTCAATATTTGTAATAAAAATCTAATAATTTATACAAAGATAACATCATCTTCTAAAATTGAATGTGAAGTAATTGTTGTCTTGTGCTCAAAAATAAGAAGAAAAAGAAAAGAGAGAATAACATTGTATGTGTGGAATATTAAACCATAATTCTTCATTCTTTTCTATTTTTTTTTGTTTATCTGATAATAATCCAATTTAATTTACACTCGTGATTCGGTTGATATGATAATTTTTTTTCTTCAAACAAATAAAAATAGTTTTTCTTACAATAATTATTTAATTTTTATTGATTGATTATTTTAAAATTTTATTATGTTACTTAAGGATTTTCTTTAAATGTCTAATTTTATTACTTATTATAATAATATAGCGACAATTAAGGATCATATCCTACTTTGAAATTCGAAGTGTCATATGGAAATGATAAATTATCTATCATATATTTTATACCCAATTTTAGAAGATCAACTAACAATGCATATTTATATTAAGTACATTGAAATGAGGATCACTCTTAAACAATCATATAAGAGAGGATGAAAAATACACATAAAAAGCAGGGGTGAATTCTTTATAAATGAAAAAAATATAAGAGACCAAAACAACACTTTATAATTTATATATATATATATATAATGTCATATTTGACAACATACACCATATATGAATCACCGATAGAGTTTTAGATGGAAAATTAATGGGGAGGTTATTTTTGTATAGTCTTGTGAAGGATGAAAATCACACAAAATACTAGAAAACTTTTGGGACAAAAACTGTATTTTTAACCTTTTAGCTTTTATTCATTCCTTACAATATAGATGGATAAAATGATATCTCCATTATATATCCTATTTATTATATTAATGGAATACCTTAAGTGTAATATGTCTATTTTTCTAAATAAAAATATATCCATGCAATTTAAATAGTTAAGTTTAGATAGATCGATGACCGTGAAATTAAGAATTCATTAAGGATACAATTTATCATTTATACCAATGAGCATAAGGTTGAACTAGTAGGGTTGTTTTAACTTAAATAGTGTTCGTTGATATAAATGATAAATTATTCATATGCCACTATTTTCTATGATCCACAATAGAAAATGTTTTCATTTTCATGAATTGAAAAAGGAAAAAAAGAAAGGGAAATCTTCTAACTCTTAGCATATAAGCTATAAGGTACTTTAAGACTTTGTTTCATATAATTAACTCATAAGCTGGCTAAAAATTTATAAACTACTTAAGAGCTTATAAGATAACTGGTTAAATAGAAATATATTGTAACATTACCTTATAAGTAAGTTGATAGATATAAGATTAAACATACACTAACTTATAAGTAATAAGTTATTATAAATAACTTATCATATATGAACTAGTTTGTAACTTATCAATTTTATATAAAAAGTATTTCAAAGAGTCACATATATATGGCTTATGCCTACTAATGTTATAATAATGATAATATTAAAAAATGGTACTCAAAAGCAGCCCGAATTTACACTATTTGCTGCCTCAAAATGCCACCGCTTATTTATGCATAGAATTGAATCAGTTGATGGATTAATTTTGGTGGGGTCAAAACGTTATTGACATTTCCGCAATTCATTGATTGAAATTGAACAATTCCACAATTCATTGATTGAAATTGGAGAATTCATTGGATAGGTTTTGAGTTTCAAGTATTTGAAAAACTTTCATTCTTGTCAATTGTCATAGCTTGTCAAACAAAGATGAGATATATAATGACCAGATTCTTTGCTATGTCCCATTTTGAAGGGAGATTATCTATTGTCCACCAAAGTGCATCACTTTATATCATTATTTGTGATTGATTGAAAAATATATGTAATTAAAAATTAATAATTAAATATTTCGTTAATCAATTACAAATAATAACACATAAAATATACATTTTTTGAGATAGAATATGTCAACAATTTTCAAAGCCAAGTTTCTCCTAAATTATGAATATATGCTTCTCTGGGAAATAGTGGTTGAATATTAAATCTATACACTGATAGTATAAAGATGTATACATAGTCAGTGTATTATCTACTATTCATTGAGATTATTTTTTTTGAAAAGTCAATAATAATTGAAAATGAATGTTGGATGATGCAGGGACATTATAAAGAACTCTTACACTATCACTATATACATCTTTTTCTCGTAGTGGTTTTTTATTAGCCGGAAAGTCCATTGGTTGGGCTAGTTGTCAAATTAAATGGCCTCCTTAAAAATATAAGAAATAAATGACACTCAGATCCTCAACAAAACTGTTGAACCCCACGAACCAACATCTTCTGTCCCTAACTATTTCTCTCTCTCCAACCAATCAAATTACATATACTAACATAAAAAATTATGTTTTATTTTTATGTTTTTTCTTTTTAAATATGTAGCAACTTTCAATTGGATAGAGACACAATGAGATAGGTGATCCACTTGGAACCCCACAACTTATGACATTTCAAGGATAATCAAACTTTCACCATCATTTTATTATGACAAATAAATATATATATATATATATATATAAATAAAATGATATATCCATTTACACCTAAATTAAGTTATACTAATTATACTCAATCTCAGTCATTCACTTAGATCTAATGAATCAAATGAGTGAGTGCAAATGTGCAATAAGTGATGATGAAAAAAAAGAAATCTTAAATAATTTTTAAGTTTCACCAATTTGGTCCGTTGGATCTAAGAAAATGAATGACTGAGATTGTGTGTATCTTAATTTGAGTGTAAACGGATCCCTCTTATATATATTCACAGTAAAAGAGTTTTATATATTGTTGATTGTTCAAAAAATAAGATAAATGAAAGATAAATCATATACTGACTATGCATAAATCTTTACATTGATAGTAGATATATATTACACTCATATATTATGTTTCACTGATGTATATTATTTTTATTTAAGAGTTAATAGTTGATACATCAATAATGAATATCATCTATATTTATATTTATCTATATCTATACTATATATAAAGCTAAAAACATCTTATAACTATACCTACATATGATATAATTTTTTTTGCTTATTTTATCATTCTAATTAACTATTACTATAATGTTTTCTCACATAATAAAAGAAATATTAATGGAAGTTAGAGTAAGTTACATGCACAAAAAATATCAAATCACTAATAGAATTCTTAATGTAAGTTTTAGCAATATCACAATTCATTATCATATTTTTATATTACATAAATTATAATATTATTTATACTCAATAAAAAGTAATATAATTCTCTAAAATAAAATATATAAAAATTAAATATTTAATACTAGAAAATAAGAATACGAGTCGACACACAAAAGTGGTTATCGACACGCTAATGCTAATAGCATAAAGACTGTTAAAATCTTTTATTATATTCTTTTTGGTATTCACATCCCTAACATTCTCAACAATGAAGATTTTGTCATATCACTCCTTCATCCACCAACACTTAATTTAAGACTTTTGAGATTTTACACCTATTAAAATTTATAAGTGCCCTTGAGTTTGAACTTTGAAAGTATAGTGTTGAAATATTCATATTGCCTTTGAAATTCGAATCTTAAACCACGACTCCCCTAATATTATGAATAATTAAGGACGCCCTTCAAAATTCTTTTTAGGGCATCCACATCCCTAGTCCTAAGAGAGTCGTAATTAACATGAGTCTTAGATGCAATATGGCTATGAATATTTAGTTTACTCATTCATTTTCAAGAATTTTGTTTACTACACTAATGAATCTTCCCAAAATCAGTTTCCACTTTCCTTTTCACATAACTAATTTATATTTCTAATATTTTATATAAAAGTTTTATATGGTTTTACATTAAACTTAGTAATATGGAGTAGATCTTAAAAAATATTATGTTGAGTCTTAGTGAGCAAAATGCTATTGCAACAAAGTCTTAAGAGTCTCATGGATGTGGTAGGGCATACATATCTCTTAGACTTAGGGCATCCACATCCTTAAGATTCTTAAAGTTTTGTCACATCAATATTTTAATAAGTAAAGTTGAACTTAAGACTCTTAAAACGTTACTCCACATTTATAAGGCTCTTGTATAATTAATATAAGAGTTTAATATATCATATCATCAATGTAAAATTTTTATACTATCAATTTATTAATAATGATTAATATGTATTATTTTTATTTAAGAGTAATTAATTATTAAGATAGATATGAACGATTAATTATAAAAAAACTCTTACTTATGAGGGCACAAGCTATTTTCTCAATATATAATAAAATGAAATGTCAAATAAAATATTAGGATTATAAATTAGTGATGTGTCATAAGGAGAATTAAAAACAATTATAGTATGACTAACTCAAGTTTCAAATAAAGAGTCTTGAAAATGAGTTAAACTTAAGCCATTTAAAACACCTAACCACATTGCACCCAAATAAATTAAGAAGATAAAAAAATTACGCTGTCTTGAATAAATGTTTGGAATATTTCAAAAAAAGGAAAATTCTCATTACTTTATTAGTAAGTATGAGGATTTGCACCCTAAAAAAGAAGGATTTGAAATTAGTCTGGTATCATATAATACTACAAATACCCTTGCACTCATTAGTCATACCCATTAATTTAAATCTGATGTTTACTTATACCAAAACACTTCCAATCCCCTTAATTCAAGTGCATTATATTATAATAATCCTTAAAAACTGAACATAGAGTATATGTGTATATGAGAAGTTGAACAAAACCTTGATTAATTCCTTGTATGATGATTTTAAAATTAAATACTATTGAAGTTGCCTTTATGATTATTGTATTATATGGTTAAAAGAAATTTTAAAAAACAAAAAAATAATTGGTCTGAGACAAGTAATGAGACACCATTTTGGATAAATAATCTATGTTTATCATACCAAAAAATTTATAATCCCATATAATGAAAGCTTTCAAACTTTAATATTATATTCACAATAATTTAAATCATTTACTTACTGTCAAAAAATGACAAGAGTTACAATTGAGCTATTTGATGATTTTCTTCAAAATCTTCCCTCACCAGAGTTCTATCCTAATACATACACAAATGCAATACCATCATACAGAGCATGAAAAAAAAACATTTATTATGAGAACTCATTTTACTATGTTTCCCTTCAAGGATCAGTATAATCCTTCCAACAAACAAGCATTGTGATGCACCTCCTCACGATATAGAACCTTGCCCTATGCTCCTTAGCCAGCCTACAACATCTACTCCCAAAGGACCTAAATGGTTCACAAACATGCCTATTGTTCAAGCTGCTATTGTCTTCTTGCTTCATCACTATTCTGAAATTGTTCCTTGTGTTGGTGCTTCTGAAAATGATGTAGCAGCTAATAAAATGCTTGGTGGCTGGAGAAAACGGTGAAATGGTGGTGTGGAGAGGTGAAGTTTCCAGCTAGCTATTATAGTTTGGTGGTGATTGTGAAGGCATGTTTATCTATAGATGGGGATTTATAAGTGTAGTGAATTAGTGATGCACGAGGGAAATTGGACTTATTAGGCTCTGTTCAAGTTTAATGATGATATTTAATTATCACCCTATGTGAGTTGGTTATCACATAAGTCATGGCCCATGTATCAACAAACCAATTGCCTAGTTGCACGAATTGATATGAGATATTGATTCAATTATTATAGTACTTTTTTGCTACAGATAGTTTCAGAACTGATTCTTCATACCCCACGAATTTTATTTTGAGAAAAAGATAGTGTAAATATTTTTATATAGTTAATATATCATTTATTATTCATTTATTTTATATATATATATTTAAAAGTGAATAATTATCAAATTTGAATGATGTATAATTCAGTGACAACATGAAATTAATACGTATACCTTTTTCTCCGTAATATTTAAGTTTAAATGACGTTTATGTTCTCTTAGTTAAGAGTAATATTATATCTTCCTACTAAATTTTCATACTCATAAGAAAGTGACATATATCACTTAAACCAATTATTAATAAACAAAGAATCATTAACAAACAAAGTATTACTTTGTGACATATGTCACTTTGTTATGAGTATGTTGATTTGTAGAAAGATTTAGTAAAAATATATATCATTTTTCTTTAGTTAAATCATTTGGAGAAATTGGCAAGAGTTGCTCTGTTGAAATATATTGTATCATGTAAATAATAGTGTATGTGAAATTGAATGATTTAGTTAGTTCTAAGTCGAGTGATTAGCTTCTAAGAATAAAAGGGTTAGTTGGGGTTAGTTAGCTTTGTTAGGGTGGTTAGTTTTTCCATTCTTTATATAGAGGATTCAATGTAATTTTGTATTTCATCAATTCAATTTTCAATTCATTCATTCAATGAATGAAACTCATATCTTGTTTTCGCTCTTGATTCTTAATATGGTATGAGAGCAAATTTTTTTTATCACTTCCCCATATCATTCTTTCTTTGCAAGATTCAACAAAGAATCATCATGATTCTCATTACAATAAAGAACATGGTAATTCTTCTTCCTCATCTATGGTATTCAATCTGCATCCATGAACGAAGCTAGGTTGCAAAGCTTCAGAAGCCATAGAGCATCATTCAAGAAGGTTCAAGAAGGTATTACACAAACATACATCAAAGTTGTTACTTTCACTTTAGTCATGGAAAGACGAATGTTGGTTCCTGCACAAAAGATTGGCAATATTATTGGCCAAAGGGGATGGATGCATGGAAACTGAAGTCAAGCTATTCATGAGAAATGTTCACAGGAGCCAGATAATAGGCAACTTCTCCAAATTGGGTGATGATGGGATTGTAGACTTGTGCTTGTTGGTGGTTCAGGTCTTGATGAAATAAGAAGCATATTAAGCATTGATAATGTGGTTGCCATAAAAGCTAGTTTCTTGTGTTCTTTCGGTTGTTCTTCTTGTAGTAGCCGTCAGCTGCAAACTACTTGATCCAACATGTGGGCTGTTTGATGAGCATAAAGCAAAGGTACCATGGACCACTTACTGGGAAGATACAATTCATTTAAAGGAAGAAGCTTGAAGATATAATTCTTTGTTGTGATCAATGCTAGAGAAAATATCATATTTGTTGTTTTATCACAGAAAGCCACGTCTTTCAAATTACTATAAACTTTACTTGCCTATCACCTATTACCCTCAATTTCATTCATACTCTATTTTGTTCACCCCTCATAAACACACAACATTATTATAGTGTGTTTTCACATCATTGAAGCATCTCATTATGATCAAGATTCTGATCCGTTCTCTCTCTTTCATCATCAATGGTTGATTCACTTCTATCCATGATGGTTAAGCTCAAATATAACTTCTGTCATGAATGGTTAAGCATTGAATGGGTAGCTTATGTCCATAGTGGTTAAACAAAGATATAACTTCTGCTATGGATGGTTAAGCGTTTGATGATATAGCTTCTGCCATTGGTGGTTAAGTGTTGTTATTGCTTCAAATCAATTCCAAGATGAGAGTTCAGAATTTTCACTCTCCAGCTTGAGGGGACTGTTGAAATATATTGTATCATGTAAATAATAGTGTTTGTGAATATGTGAGGGTGTATGATTAAGTTAGTTCTAATTCGAGTGATTAGCTTCTAAGAATAAAATGGTTAGTTGAGGTTAGTTAGCTTTGTTAGGGTGATTAGTTTTTCCATTCTTTATATAAAAGATTCAATGTAATTTTGTATTTCATCAATTCAATTTTCAATTCATTCATTCAACGAATGAAATTCATATCTTGTTTTCGCTTTTGATTCTTAATAAATCATTTGGAGAAATTGGCGGGAGTTGCTCCAGTTTTACTAAATGAAGTCCCTCCATCTCATGTTTGAGAAAAAAAATGCACTAATATTATAAGAGTTTTATATATCATTTATGTTTAATCTTTAAAAAATAATACAAATGAATGATAAATAATGAATAATGTACTGAATATATAATTTTATAAACTCACACTACATAGATTTTGCACTCTTTATATTTTTAGCAATTTTGGTCTTTCCACCAATTTTTAGACTAACCAGACACATGTCATATTAAGTATGAGAAAATTATGTATGTAGTGTCACTATATGAATTTTATGCAGTGTTACTATATCATTTGTTGTTCATGTTTTATTATCGTTGACTTTTCAAAAAAGTAATACAAATCAATGGTGAATACAATGTGTACTGTTTGTATATAAAATTTTACATTAACTGTGCATAAATATTACACTCGTTAGGTATTTTTTTATACTACCAAGGGTATCCCTTCACCTTTTGGTAAAGAACTAATCCCTTTCGGGGTTCGTAACTGCCCCAGATCAAGTATCGCTATCAGGAATCGAACCCTTAACCATTTGGTCATCATAGGAATCTAGCATAGCTTTACACATTAGACCAACACCTTATTGGTACTCGCTAAGTATGCAATTCTATTTATATATTTATTTGGAGCCTTACATTAAATATGAATTTTATGATTTAAATTTTTATTTAAAAATAATTTCAAATTAATACTGTTAAATTTATTTTCATGATCATCTCCATCCAATATGGGAGAGGATCAAATTAAGAACTGATGGTATCCAACACATCAAGCATCAATCACATTGGGTTGGAACTCACAAAGATGGACAACTGCAATCCATCATGAGTTTGAGGTGCTCGACCTTTTACTGTAGTTTACCATTGATGCGATAATTGCCATCACACCACCACCGAGACCTCCTCAACAAAGACCACCATCACAAATTGTGGTCACTTCCTTAGTAATTACACTATCACCTTAGATCATTATGCCGTTTAAAACAGTAAGATATTATATATTGTTTCTCATCTCGAGCTTTAGCTTTTACAATTCTAAGTTTTAGTCATATGATATAGGAGCTTGCGATTAAGGCTGACAGAGATATGAATCAACAATGTGGCTTTGGGAAAGAAAATCGAGGATGATGTGCATGGATTGCAATAGGTTTGGATGGGTTCGGTTAGACATTATTCCAACCCACACCATTCATTTATATTTTGACCCCTCCATGCCAGATTCTACATAGATATTCATTTAATCTGTCACTAGTAGGTCATTGGGTACTCATTGAATTCCAGAGTAGGAAGAAATTTTGAAAATATTAAAAGCAAATTATTAGGAACTCATGGAATTGTAACGTGTTTCCTATAGTCTATATCTTACTTTAGGCCATCAAAATGAGGGAAAATAAAAATAAAAAATTACAAAACATTATTCGAACATAAGTACACAACTTTAATCTGTCAATTAAATACAACTCTCTTTATACAAAATATATAAAAAACAAAGTCATTACTTCAATATCATGATAGAAAATTTATTTAACAACAAATATTTAATTAACATAACATCAAATTTATGGATTTAAAATATACAATGTTGTGAGAAACGAACATGATGGCCTGCTCGCTTACGTGACTTGAAAATGATTCTATTTTATACTCTTAATTGAACGAGATGTAGAACCATTTTGAACAAGAAACTTTTTGAGTTGACCTTATTAAACTCGATTAAACTAGAATAACCTGATAAGTGAACCATAAAAAAAGTGAAACACCTATTATAATGTTGTTTTATTCTGATCCCAAAAAAATGTTGATATGATATTTTAGGGGTGGCAATTGGATGAATTTAGATGGATTTGGATATGGATCCTAATGGATGGATAGAAAACTAATCATCAATCTATATAAATCCATTACATCACATTTTTAAATTATTCAATCCATCCGTATACAATGGATTCCAATCCATCCATATCCAATAGATTCCAATCCATCCATTCTATCCATGTATCCATTTTAATGGATTAGATGGATGAATATCTAACCCACTTTTTTTAATTTGAACAAAACATTTTTAATAAAGCAATTTGAAGAATAAAAATTCTTTTCAAAATTATATTTAATAAAGCATTTTTAAATATCAATTTAAAAAAATAATTTTCTTAACAAACACTTTTAAAAAGTGTTTTTTTGATAAGTACTTTTAAGAAGGTAAATTTGTGAAGTTTTTTTATAAGCACTCTTATTGACAAGAATCTCTGGTGCAACATAATTGGTAGGAGTGTAAAAGTTTGGTTCGGTTTTTGAAGCAATTTAGTGACCGAACCGAACACGAAGATATGGTTCGGTTCTACTCGATTAACCATAAATTTGATTTAGGAACCGAACCGTTCATTTATGCTTCGGTTCGGTTCCACGGTTTTTCAACTTATTTAAAGAAAATCCTTTATGAAATAGTTGAACAAAATTTGCAAAGTATATAATCAACTAAATGAATACTAAACACATAAATAATAAAATATTTAATACTCTTTCTAGTAAAACAATAATAATTCAACATCTCAACGCACTACAAACTTGAAATTTTAGACTATAAAATCTTCGACAATGTCAAACAAAATTTAAGAATGACAAACTTGGTATCAATTCTTTAGTCCAACTGTCTATCTTCTCAATAGATAATAGAGATAATAGATATTTAGGTTTGTTTACTAATTTATTTTTTCTATTTGCCTCTTACTTATAGCCTATATGTATTAATAATCTTAAATTCTTAATCATATTTTATCTCCAAACTTTAAAGCTTAACCATCCAAATATAAAATAAAATTATTTTTTAATATGCGGTCCAGTTTGGTTCTAACGGTTCCAAAATTTACAAAATCGTGAACCGAAACGAACTTAAATGGTTCCAAATAAAAAAACTGAATCGAACCGCAGAACCGAACCACATTTTATGGTTCGGTTCAGTTCGGTTTCATCAGTTTCACGGTTTAAACAGAACTACTTACGCCCTTAATAATTGGGACTTACACCCTTAATAATTGGGACTTCCACAAGTTGTATCCAACAATCCATCATCTTGAAATATTTCATTTTGTTATTATATTATTATATTAGTCAATAACCAAACTGATATATTTATACTTTGCATTAAGATGTTGGGGTAAAGCACTAAGGCCGAAATCGTTTATACTTTTTTGATAAACACTTTTTAAAATCACAATTGCAATTTTCAACTTTTATAATGTGTGTGGGATTGTTCTTAGAAAGGTGGGAGAATTTTTTTATGTTAATACTGAATTAATTGGAAAAAAAATTGTTTTTAATTTAATTTTTTTAGATGGATTGGGTATCCATTCAAATGGATATACCCATAGATATCCATTGAATATAATGGATGAATTTGAATCCATCCATTATCAATACTATCCATTGGATTATATCAATTTAAATTCATTAGTTCTAACGGATGAATTTAATTTGAATGGATTTGGATGGATTTTGGATTATGAATAATTTTGCCACCGCTATGATATTTCATTATTATTATACAAAATTACTAATTATATAAAGTTTTGCATTTATATATAGTTGTATATAAGTGTAATGTCTATGTACTGACAATATAAAGATTTATACACCATCAATGCATCATCTATCATTTCTTTGTATTACTTTTATTTGAAAGTCAATGATGATTGAAAATAAATAATAGATAAAACAATGACAGTATAAAAAACTCTCCAACTGTTAGTATATATATTTTTCTCATTATATAATTGTATATAAATATTAATTATATATGACATAATCTAATTCAATTAGACAATTTAAACTTAATATGAGATATCTTCTAGTTTAATATCTAACTTAAATTTATAACCTTGCACTAATAGTTTCTAAAGGCTTCATACATGTTAATTGTTTTTTAAGGGTCCCCTCTAGTTGACGTGGTGCCATTTTTTGTTCTATTTTTTCTTTGTAATATGGTACAATTGTTTTTATATTTCCTCTTTCTATCCCATTTAAATAAGGATTATTTGGAGGTAAAGGTCCTATGAAAAAAACTAAATTAGGATTCAAACTTTGGTTTATGAATATAAATTTTTTGGAGCGGGGTGAGGAGAGAAGAACATGACACAAAGCATTGTTCTTTTGTGTCTTAATTTAAAAAGAAAAACAATTCGAAACAACATCAGTTTACCGTGTTGATAAAAAAATTTAATGTAAAATTCGTGTGTGGTTAATATTTCATGTCAATGATTCTTTTAATATTAACAGACATAGGTTAACAGAGAAATTAAAGTGGGTTATGATTTTGAAAGTTGAGGATCAAAATAGTAATTTAATTTATTATAAACTAATTTGGTTTTCACAGTAACATAAACAACCCAAATAATGTTTACTCAAATTAATATTAGATGAAGTCCAGAGATGGGGAATATGACTAATTTCCCCAATTTAAAATATTTTTAATAACTTTTTCGAAAATAATAATATTTTAATCATTTTTATATTAAAAAGTACATAACAATTTCTAATGGAATGTCCTGAAGTAGTCAAGGATGTCTCTTTTTGAAGAGATTACCCTTCTATGACAATTTTTCCATACTTCGTAAATTTAAAAGTCAAATTATAAACTATATATCTAAGAGACTCAATTTGAATACTAGGATAACGACACTCAAATTCAAATGGTGAAGAAAAGACCTCATAAGACCAAAATGAAATACAGACATATCTCAATAGCATGATAATTATTAGAGTAGTGTTATATATAATATTTACACCCCGTTTTTTAGAGAAAGAAGAAGGAGAAATAACCATGAGAAATTATGTTTGTGTATTTCCTTCCTTAAATGGCATGTACAACATTTTGGTGCACAAATAACCCCAAGGCAAAGTTAAGTGTTTAACGTTATCAACTCCAACCTTTCCTTCAAACATAAATAATACGAAATAAGAAGAACGAAACAAAGAAAGACATATATAACCACGTTGCTGTTACGTGGAAAAAAAGTATACATTACATAAAATCATAGATTACTTGATTTTCAAGTACATAAGTTATGTTACTCCATCTTTCTTGTAACATAACTTGCTATTATACACACATATATATATATATATATGTCAAGTATAATTAATTATACAAACTAGGCAAAGCACTATTTCCTCAACAACATGCATGTTCATTGCTGAAGGTTCAACTTCAAGGACCATTCACCACCTTGGCTGAAGAACATGTTGATCCAAGAGGCTCATAATTAATATATCTGCTTGGAGCCGAATTGCGCCGTGGACCTTTCGGCATACAAGCTTCAATGTTCCTACTCTGCAACCCATGGCCTTTCTCAGGCTTCAAGTCATTGAATTTAGGAACATTTTGTTCCAAGGGTCTTGTAGCAGCCACAAAAAAAGGTGTAGAATAACTTCCTCCATTGTTGTTGGAAGGAGGACTCAAAAGTAGGACGAGAAGAAGCACAAACTTGGAGATAAAAAAGGTAGACATGTTGGAAGTGTTTGAGATGTTGTTATGCTTAGAATTGCTATGTTTTTTGTGATGCTTGGATGGGAAGGTAAGAGTGTCCATAAATAGGGGCATGATAAGGTACAACGATTTGTTGTCCTAAACCATATCCCAAACAAATGACAAACAAAGAAAAACAGAAAAAAATAATAAATATTTAATTTTTTTAATTGACATAACTTGTTTTTATTGGTATAGAATATGATTTAGAACATAATTTATGACTCTATATATATATATATATATATATTTGTCCCATGGTAAGGATATAACCAACTCATTGCTAGCTAGCTAGTAAGGTATTCTTGCTGGCATTGGTGCTTGTTGAGATAGCAGAAATGTGACTTTGAGTTTCACTTTTCCAAGATGCAAGTAAGACTTCCCGTGTCTTCCATAACTATATCTTCTTTCATTACCTTTGACTAATCCACGTATGTTAATATTCTTAGTCATACATAAATTGATAATTGTATCTTTATCTTATAATTGGATTCTACAAATTTCATTTCCATTAATTACTAAAGGCATTACTTCTTGTACTTGAAATGATCTTTTGTTATTATTTTATGACAATGATGCTTAAATTACTCAATATTGTTCAATCAATATAGAAGACCAAAATTAAAGTCTCTTTGAGGCATTCATTACATGGCTAATTACAAATTAAATCCCAATACAAGTTTATGTATAACTAAAGTATATTAATACTTGAAATCAATAGCCAAAATGTTAAAAGAAAAAAATTGAACAATGAAATATGTAGTAAATTATAGAAAACAGCATAACCTTTATAAGATGTCTTCAAATCTTAGAGCAGTTGACTTTCAACAACCTCATATCTTGGCACACGTAACAAAGTTATTGGGCCATGTGTTTCTATAGTCGCTTACCTGTCACTGTGTAGTGAAGTATTTAGTTGAGGCAAGTGCTTTAAAAATCTTATACTAAATGACATGTCGTGCTTCTTTTTCTGCCAAGTGCTCCCAAAGATTTTGCAATCTTTTTTTTGCGTTCGTCGCAAGCAATAGTTTTTCTTGGAATTATTATTATTTTTGCATAATTTAACTTAATAATCATGTGAAATTAATTTATTTAATGTTACACTAGTATATATAGGCTTATTATTTATTAAAAACAAGTTAGGTAGACTTTCGAATTATTTATATAAACTATTTGGGTGTCTGATTAATTTTTCATCAAAAATATATTTTAAAATGGTTCTGAAAATTATGATTGATTTTCTGACAATTTTTAAAAAAATTAATCACAATAAAAACTCAATTTTTTCCCGAAGCTATAATGATTAGCTTCCAAAAAATAAAAAGTATCTTGGAAAAAAACTCATTTAAGAGGGTAGAGAAATATTTTTGGCTATTTTTATCTAAGTACATGCATGACCATATTATAGTTCTAAAGTCATGTGTTCTTTGATGCACATGATCCGGATACACTCAAGTACGAAGTATACTAACAACTTGGAACATTAGAGTTATGCTATAAACATTATAGCTTTGACTTTTAGAAAGAATGAAAACTTAGAACATAGACATGATATGAACAATACAAATTTTATTTCCTTAACTTGTACTTAATACTATATGTTTTAAGCTTTCCAATTTATAGAAAGGAAAGAGACATACATTACCACAAAGCATCATATTATCGTTTTGTCCTACAATATTATACTTTGTTTCACATCACATTTTAGTTCGTATAATATTTTATTTTATGTTATCACACTTCTTTAGAGTTTAGATGACTAGGAATCTAATGTAGTGTTCTTATATTGATTATGATTAGAAGAGAGATTTTAATGATGTCAGTCTTTAGAGTCTACACTTACATGTATGGTGCACAACTAAGGTTGTAACACCCCAATTTGCAAATAGTAAGATATATAATTTCAAGGTATAATTTACTAGATAATATTCAAGATAAAAGAAATTTGTCAAAAAGGTTTTATGATTATTCTTAATCCTCATAAGAAGTGTAGTAAGTAAATTCCCTAAGTATATTAAACCATTGTCTCCCAAGATAATATTAGATATTGTCTTTTCCAATAAAATCAACATCATGTTAAAATACCAAGAAAGTGTGGATGTATCACCAAGTAATCCTGCCAGAGTATAAGAGTACTAATACAATTAAACAAAATAAAACTAAAGGCCTTCAAGAGTCATGGGCAAACTACACTACTTTAAATCTTCAATAAGCTACTCAGCTGCTCCACCTACAATTCATTCATACATACAAACAAACAAACAACATAGAGAGAGTAAGACATTAAATCATGCAAAAGCGACGAAGTGGATTTATAAAGAATCATAACATTAGAGCAACACAAACAATTGCAATGCCATAATTAGACAATATACAC
>NC_032028.1:9508044-9561602 GCF_001865875.1 Lupinus angustifolius | reverse complement strand
CTTTTCTTAAAAATAACTTTTTTAATGTTATTCTTATCAAATAATAAAATTATGTTTTATCTCAAAGTAACTAAGATAAATAAGATAATCACAACATAATAGCCACTAAGCCTATCTAGATAAAAAAAATTAAAGATAACTATGATAAAGATAAATTAAATAATTATGGGTTGACTATTAACAAATATATCGATTTTCGAATTAGTTGGAAATTTGTGGTGTTACAAAGGTGACCTTGTCTTTTCATAGTAGATTTTCTCTAATAAGAGTACATCTATTATTTCAGCATTTGGATCTTAGTAATCTTGAATATGTCTCTTTTAACAAATCTTTATCAAAAAGTTCCTTTATTGAATATGTATTAGTACATGTTAAATTTATTATATATTATTATACATTTTTTATGGCACTTAAACTAATTAATTAACTCAAATGAATGAAATTGTACTAATATATTATTAAAACTTGTTTAAATGGTCAAGTCTCACCCCTCTGAAGTGTTTTGTAGGCTTACTTCAAATGAATAATTGCAAAAAGACTAGTTTCGAATAAAAGCAAGGATTCAACCATGAGTAGTCCAAGTAAAATTGTTATAGCGTATTCGGTCACAGTTGGATTGAGCTAAATTTTGGATTTGTTGTTTCTCACTTATGGATATTCAATATGAACGGTCAGATCGATGAAATATGAAAAACTTGATATGCTAAGCACAAATTTTTGAGCTTACTGAAAATAGCAGCTTGCAACCTGTGCTCAATGTAGCCCCTGGTGCCCAGCGAACCCAAATTTCAAATTCAACATTTAGGCTCTAGAACTCATATGATCAACACATGTTGTTGCGCTCAACGCATGTAGTTGCAGTCAACACAATGGGTGGTGTGCTGAGGGGAAGGAGGTGCACCTAGCACAAGTTGATGGGTTGAAAGGTCACACATAGCAAGGTGGAGGTTACGTCCAGCACACAAGCAGTGTGTTGAGTACAAAAGCCAACATATAAATATTATTTAAGGACTTCTGACTCGAACCATTAGATACACACTTTGTATTTATAATACATTTTTCCGAGTTTATAAGGTACTTTAGTTCATTTGAGTCATGGGATCAAAGTCTAAATATTAGAGGATTTATTCTATATGCTCATTTGTGTGTGGTTATACCACCTCATGAGTTGTGTTTTATCCATATCTCACTTACTCCTTATGAATATGAGTATCTAAAATCCTTGTTAGGAATGAATGTAACACAAGTTTGATGTATATACATTAATTCATCTATTAATTCTGGAAGTTTTATTTATTTTTTAGTTCTTTGCTTAATGCTTGCTTTAACTTTGACTATCTTATTGCATGATTATTGATAAATTGCTTAGTCATTTACTTGCATTATTTTGAACTTGCATAACTCAACAATTGATACATTTCCTAGACATAGACTTGTATTATTTACCATGCATATCATGCACTTTACTTTATTATTATCTAGACATATTGCTAATCTTGTAATTTTATAACTCTCAAACTAGATGTCATAGACTACTAGACATAGATGTATGCTTGACGGTTCGTATAACTTAATTTCATTAATCTAGACTGCTAGACATAGAGGTAAATTAATAAAGTGACATTGATGGCTAATGCAATTGAGGTGTTGCACTTTACATGCATGAACTACTAGACATAAAGGCATGTTATGCGGGTCGTATTTCTTAGTCTTATGAGTAAAATTGCTAGACACAGGGCTTTGTTGCATAAGTTGCTAACTGACTAAGTCATTAGTTTTTAATAATTTTGAGGCCATTGTATGGATTAATCATTAATGAATTGACATAAATTAAGAATCACACGTGTAGGGATAATGAGAGTAAAGTTCAATCTCAGCTCTCCTTCTTATTCTATTATAATTTCGAATAGTTTTTATGTCACCAATACAATAATTACAGTCTCACTTAAAACAATAATAAAAAAATTGAAAGATTATAATCTTGCAAATCTTTATGGATATGACAACTCCTTATTTATGTACTTGTTTGTGACACCAAGTTAGTTTTATACTCTCCTTTGCTAGTTAGCAATGAGTGGCTCATAACCATTTCATTTTTTGTATAGAGGAGTTTGCTTCAATTATCTTTGGTAGAACAAATTATTGACTTGTATATTTTCTTTTTTTCTTTTTGGAAGTTGTTAAGATTATCACAATGATAAAAAAGGTTCAGAACTTTTGGAAGTTCTGAAAATATATCTTCTTATTCTAGCATCTTCTAAGACACCGTTCAATATCTCTGGCCACCAATTTAAAGAAAACCACTTTAACAAAATTCAAAGTAAATGGTCATGATATTGAGGATCGGTAACAAAGTTGTACGTGGTTTATGTTTACTCTTACATGAGTACTTTTGTGATGGATTTGGTGATAGGAGTGTTCCTTTATTTGTGAAGCTATATACAATTGTCTCAATAGATTGTGATGGAAACCGTTTGGTATGTTTAGGTTCACATGCATGTTTCCGTGGGAGAAGACACCCCACTTGGTCTCAAACAAGCAATGGAGATTTCTCAACAAGTACGGCATAACAACTCATGTAAAACATCCATTGTGTGTGCCTCACCACTTTGGATACGCTGCAACTTGCAATCTATGTGATTCAAATGAAGAAACTTGTTTAGGTAATTTGCATGTCTTGCATGATATTAAAATCTATGTTCGAGGTTACGTTCTGTTTATTGTAATTACTTGACAGAACCAAAAAATATGTTTATTTTTTCTTCTTTTTCACCTCGATCGTTAGTCATTTCTCTATCTCCGTTTTGTATTTCCTCCAAATATCTCTTACACTCCAAAAGAAGAGGTGAGAATATCATTTTTTTTCGAATTATGCATCTTTTCATCCACACAAATGCATTTATTTTAGATCTAACGTTGTGAGGCCCAAATCCTGAACTTCATTGATATCTAAGCCCAAAACCTTAACCCAAGCCCATTTTCAAAAAATATGTAAAACCTGACCTGAGGAACAAACAAAATTAACTAGCATGGAACTTGATTTCAAAGTTTTAAAGAATGGGAAGATGGATTCGTAGACCATTTACAACTTAATTTAGTTTCAGGTTGGACTTATGCCTGGAAACAAGCCAGAATATGGCTCAAACAGGATGACTTTTTTAACATATTGTAATCTAATTTTGACTTATTTGTCTCTTTATATTTTCCTTTTTGCTTATGCTTGATTTGTTTAAAAGTTTGACCTAATTTATTTAAAAGGTTGACTTTATATGATAATCTAATTAAAAATCTATTATAATCTTAAGACATTATAATCAAAACACTAACTACATTATAAAATGAAAACAAAATTGTGTTGGGAGATCCCTTTTATGAATGCAGGCACAAGTCCCCTAAGTGAAGGGGAGGAAATCTCCATCATAAAGATATAGTGGATGATTAATTGTTTTTATACTTTTCAAAACACCTTGAAAAATGCTACTCCAACTTTCTAAGTTAGACTTCAAAGTTCTCAAGAGTCAAGGAACAATTCCAAGACCTTGGAATAGTCATCATTGAATGTACTTAATGGTTCACTTATCAAGATTCATTGGTCTTGCTTCCATATCAATTAGGAAGTATTCCCAACAAATCTCCCTCTTCATGAACTAATGATGGGTATCACTAGTTCTGCACCTCTAGAACAGTCTGTTAGCTTCTTGAGTGAAACTGTCTTGGTCATCATGTCGGACCAGTTGTCATCTGTATGAATTTTCTCTAGCATCAAAACATATATATTTTGAACATGATCCAACTCATACAAGATGTTTTTCATATATTTTATCTCCTTGCCAGCTTCAGATGCTGCAATATATTCTCCATCAGTTGTTGATAATACAACACATCTTTGTAACTTGGATTGTCAAGATACAACTCCTCTTGCAAAGGTAATTAGATAAGCTAATGTAGATTTTCTAGAATCTACATCTCCAGCCATGTCAGCATCTGTGTATCCTACTAACATATGATCTTCATTAACAAAACATAAACATCTTTTGGTAGTTCCTCTCAGATATCTCAATATCCACTTTACTGCATTCCAATGCTCTTTGTCGGGATTGGACAAGAACCAACTCACAAATCCAACTGCGTGAGCAATATTTGGTCTTGTACAAATATGACATACATTAGGCTTCCTACCACAAAGGAATAAGGCATTCTGTTCATTTCTTTGCTTTCTTCATCACTAGTTGGACGTTGCATTGTTGTTAACTTGAAATGTCCAGCAAGTGGAACACTAATAGGCTTTGCCTTATCCGTGTTGAATCTCTTGAGAACTTTCTCAATGTATTTCTCTTGTGATAGCCATAACAACTTCTTGAAATGCTCTCTGATTATACTTATTCCAAGGATCTACTTTGTAGGACCCAAGTCTTTCATAGCAAAAGACTTGCTTAAAGTATTCTTCAAACCAACAATCTTGGTCTTGTCACACCCAATGATTAATATATCATCAACATATAAGAGGAGGATAATAAAATTTTCATCTTCATACTTTTTAATGAATACACAATGATCACCAGTTGTCTTCTTGAAACTATATTTGGTCATGAAGTATTCAAACTTCTTGTACCACTGTCTCGAGGTTTGTTCAGACCATATAAACTCTTATTCAGACGATATACTAAGTGTTCTTTGTCTGGTTCTTTATAACCTTCTGGTTGCTCCATATAGATTTCTTCTTTGATGTCTCCATGTAAGAAAGTTGTTTTGACATCAAGTTGTTCAACTTCTAAGTCTAGGCTAGCTGCTAGACCCAATGTTACTCTTATGGAGGAATACTTCACCACTGATTGCATCCTTTCACAACAATTCGAGCTTTGTACCTTGGTCTCGAGCTTCCTTCTTCAACTTTAATCCTATAAATCATTTTTGTTTTTCAAGGCTTTTCTTCCTTTGGGCAACTGCACCATATCTTAAGTATGGTTCTCATGTAACGAGTTTATCTCATCTTCCATTGCTTTAATCCACTATTCTTTATTAGTTGTCTGCATAGCTTTTGAGAAATCTTTAATGTCGGACCATTATCTATTAATGTGATATATTCTTCTTGAGGATACTTTGAAGAAGGTAATCTTGCTCTTCTGGAGCTCCTCAATTCAACTTGCATATGATGCTCTACTGGCTCAGGTTCTTCATGCATTTGTGTGTCTACCACCATTTCATCATGATCTAACTCTTCATTAATCTGGTCAAGTTCTGTGTGAGCAGGATTTGCTTGTTAGACTATATATTCTGGATCTATCTGATGATCAAGATCTATCTGTTGATGAATTTCTCCCCTGAATCAATGCAAACTTTAGATTTGCACTGGTTTTTCTTCTGAACATCTTTGATCGTATGATCCTCAAAGAACATAACATCTCTGCTTCTCACAACTTTCTTGTTTATCAGATCCCACAGTCTATACCCAAATTCATCCTTTGGGGACCTAAGATAAATGCACTCTTTGGTCTTAGCATTCAACTTCTTTCTCTCATCTTTTGGAATGTGAACGAAGGCTCTGCATCCGAATACTCTCAAGTGATTGAAGGATGCCTTCTTTTTGTACCATACTTCCTCTGCAATTTATCCGTTCAAGGATCTTGAAGGTGTCTGATTTATGAGATCCAATGCAGTCTTTATTGCTTCACCCCCGAAAGACTTAGGGAGATTGACATCTTGCAACATGCATTTGATCTTCTCTCAATTGTGTGGTTCATCCTCTCAGCTACTCCATTCAACTGAGGAGTCTTTGGTGGTGTCTTATCCAGTCTAATACCATAAGCCTTGCAATAGGCTTCAAATGGACCACAATACTCTCCACCATTGGCTGCTTTCAGACACTTCAACTTCTTACCAGTCTCATGTTCTACTAGTGCATGGAACTCTTTGAATGCTTATAGTACTTGATCTTTGCTTTTCAACAAGTACACTCATACTCTTCTCGAGTGATCATCTATGAATGTGACAAAGTAGTAGGCTCCTTCAAGATATCTTTCAGATGGCGCACAAACATCTGAATGCACCAATTTAAGTACTTCATCTCTCTGCGAGGGATTGTCTGTTATCTAAAAATTGACTCTATGTTGTTTACCATAAAGACAATCAGTACATGAATCTAAAATTTGACCTTTTATACTTGGAAGGTGGTTTTTGGCGAGCATCTAAAGTGCCTTCTCACTCATGTGCTCCAATCGCCTGTGTCAAAGATCTTTAGAGTCGGTCGCAACATTTGCTTCTCCAGAATAAATTCCTCCTTGCATAATGTAAAAAAATCCTTCGTTTGAGCCTCTAGCAATGACTAGGTCGCCTTTTGCTAGCTTCCACTTTCCAACACCAAAGTGGCTTACAAAACCAGCATCATCCAACTTACCAGTTGAGATAAGATTGACATGCATATCTGGTACATGTTTCACCTCCTTCAGTATAAGCTTTCCTCTTGTGTCTATTAGCAACACAATATCATCAATTCCTGCAATCTTGCTTGTAACATGGTTTCCCATTTTCATACTACCATAATCACCTTTCTTATAGTTTGAGAAGAAACCTTCATGTGGAATTACATGGACAGAAGCACCAGAGTCAACGATCCACGCACAATCACCATATGCAACATTTAGGTAATTGTCTTCTCTAACGAAGAGAACATCATCATCCGTGACGATGGTTGTGGTAGACTTATAACCAATTTTCCTTGGATCAACTAAATCTTCATGAACATTTCCAGCTTTCTGGTCTCTCTTCAGGAACCTGCATTCAGATCTCCAATGCTCTTCTTTACTACAATAATAGCATGTTATTGGCCTCGTGTGAGATTGAGAACGACCTCTAAATTTGCTTTTGCTTTTTCTATGAGATTCATTTCTCCCATGATTTTCACTTTTTCCACGTCTCTCCACAACATTTACTTCAGAATGGAAGGATGTATCCTTTTCTTTCCTTCTGGATTCTTCATTCAATAGACTGTCTGAAATAGTATCCATTGAGACCTTTCCATCAGAGACTGAGTTGTTGAGTGTGACCACCAATGTATCCCAACTTTCAAGCAACAAACTCAATAGTAGAAGTTTTTGCAGCTCATCATCTATCTTCATATCTATCTTTGTCAATTGATTGACAAGACCCTTAAATGAATCCAAGTGCTGTATTATGCTTTGACCATCTCTGTAGTTGAGTTTCACCAGCCTTCAGACAAGAGATGCTTTATTTCTGGGAGTTTTCTTTTGAATCATAAATTCAAGTTTCGACTATAACTCATAAGCATTTGTGTATATGGACACATGCTCAAATAAACTCCTATCAATATACTTCTGAATCATTCAACAACATTTTGATTCGAAAGCTCCCAACCTCTATCACCCTTATCTTCTGGCTTGTCTTTGCAAGAAATAGGCTCATGCATATCTTTGCAATATAAATGATCTTCCATCATGGGCTTCCAATAGGAATAGTTGTCAGTTGTGAACTTGAATATATCTCCATCAAATGAGATATTAACGGCTCCTTCAATCTTGGACTACACAGGCTAAGCTCCCCGAATGAACCTAGGAGCTCTGATACCACTGTTGGGAAATTCAGAACCAATTTTTCTCCTCTGTATGATGCAAAATGGCACTTGCGGAAGCGACAATTGGATAAAGAAAATAAAGAAGAGTAAAAGAATAACACCAAGAATTTTAACGTGGAAAAACCCTCCTCAATTTGAGAAGGAAACAACCACGAGACCTAGTCTAGAAAATATCTTCACTATATAAAGTAAGATTACAATATTTGACTCTCTCTTACTAAGATGATAACACTCAATCTCACCTAAAAATGATGGAAATACAAACTCTCTCTAGTATCTCACTAGGAATACAAATCTCACAATATATGGATATAAACTCTCTCACTTTCTCTCTATGTTGTTCTTTCTCACTTGCTTGTTGTATCTCTTCCTTACAAGTCCCCTATATATAATGAAGTAGGGGAAGACTCCATCATAAAGGCATAATGAATGATTAATTGTTGTCATACTTTTCAAGACACCTTGAAAAGTGATACTCCAGCTTTCTAAGTTAGACTTCAAAGTTCTCAAGAGTCAAAGAACATTCCAAGACCTTGGAATAACCATCATTAAATATACTCAATGATCCATCTATCAAGGTTCATTGGTCTTTGCTTCCAAATTAATTAGGAAGGATTCCCAACATAAATAATACAAAAAGAGAGTAGAACAATATTGTTTTTTTGTTTAGATCGTAAACAGAATTTGATAGAAGGAATAGCATTCAACACATATCGGTGAATGTGATGTTTGGGAACATGATTTCTATTTTCATGTTTGTTTGTTGTTTTTGCTTCCTATGGAATATTATGATAATGCGATTGATTTTTCAAAAATATATTTATCAAAATTAAAGGGTTAGATACTTAGATATAAAAAAGGTTAGAGAGGTGATGAAACTAGAATCATCTCACATAAAAATATAATATTTTCATCTAAAAAGGTGAGAATCCAAAATTCTTATTTCCTCAACAAAACAAATTCACATTATAGGGAATGATGCTTTCTTGGTATATTTATTTCTATTTTTTCTTCCAAACATAACAATCTCACATTTCCAAACAAAATCTTTATACCAAACATCTCATTAATATCTTTTGTGGGAGGTAATGTTAACTTTTAAATTATCATAATTCCCATCAAATCTTTTTTAAAGAAAAAATATATGCATTTATAGTATAAAAGTTTGTTACACTGAGTGTCATCTCACATAAAAATATAATATTTTCATCTAAAAAGGTGAGAATCCAAAATTCTTATTTCCTCAACAAAACAAATTCACATTATAGGGAATGATGCTTTCTTGGTATATTTATTTCTATTTTTTCTTCCAAACATAACAATCTCACATTTCCAAACAAAATCTTTATACCAAACATCTCATTAATATCTTTTGTGGGAGGTAATGTTAACTTTTAAATTATCATAATTCCCATCAAATCTTTTTTAAAGAAAAAATATATGCATTTATAGTATAAAAGTTTGTTACACTGAGTGTGTATTATCTATCATTCACATTTAATTATTATTAATGTTTAAATATAAATAATATAAATAAATGATAAATCATATATTAATTGTGTATAGTTCTTTATACTAATATTTCACATATTTACACTCTATTTTTTATACAGAAAACTCAAAAGAGTCTTTCCTAAAGTTGCTTTTAATGAATGGTGGATTAACCCAATAACATTTCGGGTGTAAATCTGCGCATGGGCTCCTTTTGGTGAATTATTTTTGTTTTGTATATGAATTGAAGCTACCTGTGCTTTGGCAAATTCATATAGGGGTGCACTTTAACTACAATATTACAGTCTTGCACCTTTTAAATTAATTATAAAAGTAGTATAGTTTTTTGAGAGTCTGTAAATCTTACAAGAAACTCGACAATTAAATTGACGAGTTTCATATTCTTTTTTCCATAGAAGTTGGCATAGTTAGGCTATAATTTGTTTCATGGTGCTTTTAGCATGTAAGAAAGAAGGTGATCCTTGGGAAGAATAAATAATACATTTTTTTCTTTTCATATCTTTAATCATTTGTTATGTTACCTTTAGTATTGGGAGCACATTTGATGTTCCATATATTGTATTATTCTTTGTATCACTTATTGTGATTGGTTGAAAAAATATGTTTAAATTAAAAATTTAATAATTAAATATTTTTCTGACCAATCACATACAATGGTACACTTTTGTAGGACAAAAAATGTGATAAAGATAATTGGCCAATATTCTTTTTAAATTTTTGACTTTGTTGAGTGCAACACTCCACCAATAATATTTAAGAACATAAGTGAAATTGCAACCCATGATTGAGCTGTACAAAATATATATATAAATTAACATTAATTAAAATCTTAATAATTAGTGTTAATGTTTATGATTTTAGATTTGATCGACATGAGATAGAGGTGTTAAATGTAAAATGTAATATAAATATGAAACTCAACTATAATGCCGATGTATATTGGAAAATGTAGAGAAAAAAAATGTGAAACTCTGTAACCAGATTGCTGAGTTTCTTATAAAACACCACCCCTATTACCAATTTTCTAAAAATTACACTTTTGGTAACTAATTCAAAAGGTGTACCAACACTATAATATTTCAGTCAATGTGCACCACCTAAATGAATTAGCCCCTCTACTTCTCTTCCTAAATGTTTTAGCTTTCAAATAGAACAAAGTTTAAATTATAATTTGAATTTTAATTTTAATTCACATACTAAACTAGATTATTATAATCAGTTCAGAAACTTGACCGTAACACAAAAAATAAAAACAGTACCAAACAAATATTTCAAAAACGCAATTCTGAATCTAATTCCATCTATGAAACCATTTTTTTAGAAGTAAATTTTATTAATGAACAAGGAAGAAATGCAACTTAAGAGTAATATACAGAGCAATTAAATAAGATATAGTTTGAAGGACCACTTTTATAAAGTCTACCCCATAAAAAACTAGAAGAGAGCAAAACCAAAACCCTAAAAAAAATACATCAACAATAACACTACAAACTTAAGATTGAATTAGAATTTCATTCGAACTGAGAGATACTTGCAGATTTGTATCTTCCTCTAATCATTAATATTATCAACAAACTCCTCCAAATATACTTTCTTGTTGTTGAAGATCACAATATTCTTAAGATTCCAAAAGGACTATATTTCAGCCATCCATATTACCTAAAAAAAACTTATGTTGAAATCCTACCTGAAATTAAATGCCATTTAGTTTGTTTATCTCTATTAACATGATGTTTTTTAATCATTTATTATTATTATTATATTTTCACTATACATAATGCCAATTTGTTATTATATTTATCAGCATATAATATTTTTAGTTAAGGGTCATATTATATTTTCACTATGCATAATGCAAATTAGTCTCACTCTTGTCACATAGGACAAAATCGATAAAGATGATTGATTCTGAACCATGATAATTCATGACACTCAAGTACTCAACTGAGCTTTCAATGATTTTTATATACATTGTGTGTGTGAACATGTTAATTGCTGAAATTAAGCACAATTTTTAAAAGCTGAAACCGCCCACAGTTTCAAGCTAAAACCACGCTACAAGGAACATTTCTCCATATAAATATATAATGTCAAACCAATTAGCCTCAAGTCTTCGATCCAACGAGGTTGAATCATAATTTAAATAAATCAATGCGAGATTACCAACAGACACATAACATGATCACAACACAAAAGTGGATAAAATATTGGTTAAATTAACCAAGAATCATATTCATTGTTATGCAGGCCATGTGAAATCGTTGGTTGAACCTAATCTGCATTGGATTTACCTGTTGCCTTTATTAGCATATGAAAAGGTCAGAGTGTCATCCTTTTCTCTGGTTTGTTTATCATCTATGTGAAGCCAACCAAAATTTGATTTTTTTTTTCCTTCATTGGTTCAAAGTCTTCATGTGCAAAAAATTCATTCCGAGAATGGTTGATGTTTAACACTTCTTATTTTCAGTGTTGTTAAAACTGTTTTATACCGGCCGATTCAACTGGTAAACGGTGAACCAATCCTAAAACCAATACGGTACAATAATTACATCGGTCAAAACTGGTTAGAATTGGTCAAAACTGGTTATACCCGCCGGTTTTTAATTGAACTGTACTGGTAATACTGACCAATTTTTATTTAAATTTAATTTTTAATGAAAATAAAAAATATATTGTTTTTTATTGATAGACAATACACACTCAGTGTAACAAACTTTTATACTATAAATGCATATATCTAATTTTGCCGGTATGCGATTTAATTATTGAACCTTCAGTTAAACCGCTATACTACTATACTAGTATCCTAACCGATTTGATGACCGGTACAGGATTAATAACACAGCTTATTTTAATTATTAATAAAAAATTAAATAATTTAATATCTGGATAAAATAATTTTAAATTATATTTTTCATTGATCAGAATAAGTAGCGAGTTATTAAACACTTTAATTTATGATAGTTAAAATCTCGTCATTTTAGCTAGTGGAAATAAGATATTTAGTTATTGAAATTGTATCACTTCAATTAATTTAGTATTTTGTTAGATGACTAACTCAGTGACAGGATAAACTTTTGATGACTAAACTAATTGATCTTATATACTTTGAAGGACTAATTTGTAATATCAATCTATGGGATTGAAGTACTCTTTGCTCAATCAATAGCAAAAGACATTTTATAAAATAGTAAATATAATCTCTTATTAACTTATTGACCAAGCTAAGATAGTATAAAGTGTAAGTTATTTTACACTTTAAATTAAGTCCACTTTAATAAGTGTTTGTATTTTTTTGGATAGAATGCATAAGAATTATATTTCTTCAACATTCAATAGAAAATATGTATATGTATTTTTATATAGCTAGAAGAAAATTAGACCATGCATGAAAGGGACCTCAATAGACAAGAAAAGGTCAAATGCTCAAAGGAATCCCTAAGAGTTTGAGAGTAGTTGGGAAGGAGCTACATAAAGATGAGCGAGAACCACCATGCAAGTCGTTCAAAGGAAGATTAGTGCTGATCCTTTGAAAATAGGTCTTGTAAATGAAGGATGACTTATTGTTATCCTCGTAACCCCCATTACTGCACACCCTATCGTTGGCAACAAGGGCAAGGACAACATATTTATTCATTGAATGCTTTAACTCCGTAAAAGCGACTCTTGGGCGTTTCCCCGGGTGATATGAACTAGATGTTCCTTGACTTTCTAATCATCCCAATAATAATGGTTATTCACGTAGGATCATATGTCCCATAATTTTTCTATCTTCATATCCCGAACCAATCAAACTTCACAAAATAATATTTATATTTTAATTTCTGTTTTTATAATTTTTCTTTTTGAATGAATGAAACTTTCTTATTGGCTTGAGACACCAAATGAGACATGAATGTGGACATGTGATCTAGGGGTGACAAAATTATCCATAATCCAAAAAATCCATCCAAATTCATTCAAATTAAATCCATCCAAATCCATTCGTTAGAACTAATAGATATAAATAGATATAATCCAATGGATAGTATTGATAATGGATAGATTCAAATCCATCTATTATATTCAATGGATATTCATGAGTATATCCATTGAATATAAGAACAATCTCACACACATTATAAAAGTTGAAAATTGCAATTGTGATTTTAAAAAGTGCTTATAAAAAAAATATAAACGATTTCGGCCTTAGTGCTTTACCCCAACATCTTAATGCAAAGTATAAAATATCATTTTGGTTATTGACTAATATGATAATATAATAACAAAATGAAATATTTCAGGATGATGGATTGTTGGATACAACTTGTGGAAGTCCCAATTATTAAGGGTGTAAGCAGTTCCAGTTTAAATCGTGAAACTGATGAAACCGAACTGAACCGAACCATAAAATGCGGTTCAGTTCAGTTCTGCGGTTCGATTCAGTTTTTTTTATTTGGAATCATTTAAGTTCGGTTTGGTTCACGATTTTGTAAATTTTGGAACCGTTAGAACCGAACCAAAACGCATATTAAAAAATAATTTTATTTTATATTTGGATGGTTAAACTTTAAAGTTAGGAGATAAAATATGATTAAGAATTTAGGATTATTAATACATATAAGCTATAAGAAGAGGCAAATAGAAAATATAATTAGTAAGCAAACCTAAATATCTATTATCCATTAAGAAGATAAACTGTTGGACTAAAGAATTGGTACCAAGTTTGTCATTAATTTTGTTTGATATTGTCGAAGATTTTGTGAACTAAAATTTCAAGTTTGTAGTGCGTTGAGATGTTGAATTATTATTGTTTTACTAGAAATAGTATTAAATACTTTATTATTGACACGTTTAGTATTCATTTAGTTGATTCTATACTTTGCAAATTTTGTTCAACTATTTCATAAAGGATTTTCTTTAAATAAGTTGAAAAACCGCGGAACTGAACCGAAGCATAATTGAACGGTTCGGTTCAGTTCCTAAATAAAATTTGCGGTTAATCGAGTAGAACCGAAGTATATCTTTGTGTTCGGTTCGGTCACTAAATTGCGTCAAAAACTGAACCAAACTTTTACGCTCCTACCAATTATGTTGCACTAGAGATTCTTGCCAATAAGAATGCTTATAAAAAAAACTTCACAAAATCACATTTTTAAAAGTGCTTATGAAAAAAGCACTTTTTAAAAGTGTTTGTTAAGAAAATTATTTTTTTTAAATTGATATTTAAAAATGCTTTATTAAATAATAATTTTTAAAATATTTTTTCTTCTTCAAATTTCTTTATTAAAAATGTTTTGTTCAAATTAAAAAAAGTGGGTTGGATATCCATCCATCCAATCCATTAAAATGGATACATGGATAGAATGGATGGATTGAATAATTTAAAAATATGATGTAATGAATTTATATGGATTGATGGATAGTTTTCTATCCATCCATTAGGATCCATATCCAAATCCATCCAAACCCATCTAATTGCCACCCCTAATGTGATCTTCATCCGTTATTCACATAATCATCTTGGGAGGAAGAAGAATCACATACGAAACCATTTTTTGCTAATCGCTTGAAGCGGATGATGGATAGAGTCATTTCTAACAATCAATCTGCATTTATCAAAGGGAGGCAGATTCTTGACGATGTTTTGGTCCTTAATGAGATTGTGGATGATGCTCGGAGAAACAGGAAGGAATGTGTTATTTTTAAAATAGACTTTGCTAAGGCCTATGATTCTGTGAGCTGGAATTTCCTTGATCACATGATGGACAATTTGGGCTTTTGCACCAAGTGGAGACATTGGATGATGGAGTGTGTGTCAACAACCTCCTTTTCTGTTTTGGTCAACGGTAGTCCAACCGATGGAGTTAAAATGTCGTGCGGTATTCGTCAAGGTGATCCTTTATCCCCTTTCTTGTTCCTGATTGTTGTTTAGGGTCTTACAAGGCTTATTAAGTCAGCGATTAGCAATCACAAGTTTGAAGTATATGAAGTTGGTAAGAATATAATCGGGGTCAACCTTCTTCAATATGTTGATGATGTAGTTATCATTGGGAAGTCATCTGTGCGGAATGTTATAGCTATGAAGTATATTCTCAGACTTTTTGAAGCTTGCTCTAGTTTGAAGGTTAACTTTGGAAAATGCAACTTATCTGGTGTCAATATTCACCCCAGCTTTCTAGATGGTATGGCAGGGTTCTTAAACTATAAAAGGGGTTCGTGGCCTATGAACTTTTTGGGATCTCGATGGGTGCAAATCACAGAAGAAAGGAGGTGTGTAAAGATATGCTCTCCAACATGTCAAAAAGGTTAGCTTCTTGGGAAGGTCGGTATCTGTCTTTTGATGGGTGTTTGGTACTGATTAACACAGTATTAAACGCCTTGTCAGTTTATCTTCTTTCTTTCTTTAAGGCTCCGAGGGGTTGGAGTCCATAGGAAAATTCCTTGGGTGAAGTGGGATACAGTTTGTTCGGGTCGTGAGAGAGGTGGTTTAGGGATCAAACATCTAGAGTCTTTTAATTTGGCTCTGCTTGGTAAATGGAGATGGAGGATGTGTTATGTGAGAGAATAACTCTTTGGTCTAAAGTGTTAGAGTCTAAGTATGGGGCTCTGTCTGGTTTTAAATGGGGTGAGGTTGGCTCTAGGGGGTCCTTGGAGTCCCTTTGGTGGCAGGAGTTAAAAAGGGTTATGGGCGGGGCAGTCAGAGTTTAGGAGGGATTTTATTGGTGGTTTCAAAAAAGTGGTGGGGAATGGAAGGCATACTAGATTTTGGGAGGATTTTTGGGTGGGGGAAAGTTCTTTGAAGGAATATTTTGAGAGGCTGCATAATTTGAGTTCATCAAAAGGGGTCTTGGTACGTCACCTAGGTTATTAGAGAGATGGATTGTGGCAGTGGCAAGTACCTTGGAGGAGAAAGCCATTTGAGTGGGAAAAACCTTTGATTGAGAATTTTTTTAAAGCTTTTGAGTACTATAAAGATCAAGGAGATGCAAAAGACAAGTGGATTTGGATTCACGACGCGTCTAGTTGTTATTCGGCCAAGTAAGCTTGCACTGTGATTTGGGAAACGAATGGTCCTATCATAGAGGATCATACTTTGTGGAAGGTGATGTGGAAATATTTGGGCCCTCTGAAGATTCGTGCTTTAGCTTGGAGGATATTTCTGGATAGGGTCCCATGTAAGTGGAATTTAGTCAAGAGGGGAGGTAATTTCGTTGGTAATGATCTTATGTGTGTTTGGTGTCAGACTCAACCAGAAACGACGGATCACCTTTTTTTCTCTTGTCCTTTCTCTTATAGTTTTTGGTTGCTTCTCTATGGTTGGTTGGGTCTTGCCATGATGTTACCTGGTACCGAAAAGTCTTACTTTTTTCAACACTTTTTGCCAGTTAAAGGTATACAACAAGAAGTTTGCTCTGTTATTTGGATGGCGGAAATTTGAACTATTTAGAAGCGTCGAAATGACATTATTTTTAACAACAAAATTGTGTGCATGGAGGAGCTTCTGGATGAGACTAAGTTTAAGTCTTGGTTATGGATCAAAGATCGTCACAAAGTTGCTTTCATGTCTTAGTTTGAATGGTACTCCAGTCTGTTTTTATGTTTGAAATGTTATTATTAGGAATTTTTTATTAGTGGTTTGGGGGTTATTGTTTTCCTTTTGGGTTTGGTTTTTTGTTTATAATTGTATTTGTTTCTTTGTTCTTTCTTGAATAAAATTTTTTCTTATTAAATAAAACGTACGAATCCATTTTCCTTTCTCCTAGATTAATTAAAGCCAAAAGTTGATTATGGCTCAATAAAGAATTCCTTGCTCAGTCACACCTGCAGAAAAAATTAGATCAAATAACACCACAATGTTTAAATCATATAAACTAAGTTTAGAATCTTAGAAATTATTACTTTGGTTTTGGTATCTATTTTCCTCCTTTTCTATCAACATATACGTCATAAATTGCCAAGTATCTTTTATATAAGTTGCTAAGTACTTATTATCTTTTAATTAATACTTCTTAAGCTTCTATTATTTTACCCTTTCGTTAAGAAGTTTTAAGAAAATATTAGTAATTTTTTTTGGTTTCACAGAGATATCGCACTAGAGGCAATCTTGTCCGAGTCGGGAACATCCACAGGTATGTCGGGCTAACTCTTTCAGCAGACATTTTTTTCATCCACAAGACTTGAACCCAAGACATTGCTTAAGGGGAATCAAACATATACCACTTGAACCAATGCCTATTGGTAAATATTAGTAATTGTTTCCGACTTTGCCTTTATTTAAGGAAAATTGCATAAAATTATCTAGACTTTATGTTTTTTTGCAAGTATTTATTAATAACAATTTTTTTCTTTCTAATCATCTCTTAAATTATCTATTGATAAAATTCTTCAACACATAAAGATAATATTAAACTACTAATAGGCCAACAAAGAAACTAGTGCCATTAATAAGACAACAATTCATATTAGCAAATGTTCATGTATGAGGAAATTATTGTCAGAAAACAAATTGATACAAAATAAGAGAATAAAAAAGTTTAAGAATCAAAAGGAGGCAATTTAATTAATATGATATATAAAAAAATTAAAATAAAATAATAATAATTTCATACTCGAGATTAAAACGAAAAACTATAATTTTTTCCTTATTTGATAATACTTTTTTTACTTAAATAAATAACAAAGTAATAATAGTTACTAGAAATAAAATATATATTAATAAAAGCACGATGAATGTAAAGCAATTCAACGTAATAATTGCTTTTCTTGAATACCGTTTTTTAATGTAACATAAGTAAACAAGAAAGAGAGTAATCATTAGATAATATTTTCACCATATTAATTACATCCACTAACAATACTGAGCTAATGGTGTAAAATTTTATTAGATTCTTAAGACTGAAAATTTGATTCCTAGGAATGACACATGTTGGGAGCAATGGCGGATCTTGAAGAAATGTTTAGGAGGAGTAAGAATATAAGATTAATTGAGTAACAAAAAATATATATAATTATTGAAAATTTTCAAAATACCATTTTATTTCTAAATAATAATAATTAACAATTAAAGATGTTAAAGAAAAATATACATTAATTTAAAGAGTCGCTCTTCGTTAAAGACTTCGACTCATCAATGATTAAATTAAAGATAAAATTTTCAACTATTTATTTTACAATCTAAATTACCATGTTGTCTACAAGAAATTCATCTTATATTTTACTACATAGTTTTGTTTTAGCTTTTTGTCTTTGTTGCTGAAAATGATATTTCTCTAGTAGCTAAACCACAATAGTTAATATTAGAGAATAACTTGATCAAACAAATAATATATATTTATTTTTCCCGTATCGTCAATGTTCAAATTAATTTAGAGATGGTTGAGAGTTTTTATTTTTTCAAAAATGAATGACTAACAACATCAACAATAAAACGTTGAAATAAACATCAAGTAATTCGCTTCTTATTCGCATTAAAATTCATATGGTAGAATTTTTGCACAAAAAATACATATGTTTTCAATGTTAAATGTTTTATAAAAATTCATAGAATCTTAAGACTTTTGCTGCAAATTTGATAAAGATAATATTTATTCTATAATATATTTTATAAACATAAAATCATTATGAAATTAAACAAAGTAATAATATTATGAGCAATATCAACATCTACATATATAATTTTTTTAATCTATTATCTATAATTTTTAGAATAAGTATACAATTTGCAGTATAAAAAACATTAAAAAAAAATTGAAGTAAAAAATTCAGGGGGGAAGTTGCCCCCACCTGTCTCCAAGAAGATCCGTCCCTGGTTGGAAGGGACAATCTTAAACACTAAAAGTGATTAATTCCTTACTAAACAAAGTGAAGATACCCTCGTAATACCCACAAAAAATTACATCCACAAAATCATTTTTAAGATGGTAATGGGTGGTTAGATAGAGTTGGTAAAATGAGTAACTCGACAAGTTTTGACTATGTCTACAATTGTCTGTAAAAATTTAAGCAGACGACGACATGCTCCCATTGGCTTAACGGTAAAATGCCATGCCCTGCCGACTTTAAATCGGGCTAACGCACATGCCGGTGGCCCACTGACATTAATGAATAACCTATCTATCTATTTACTACATAACAAAATAAACTCCCACCACCTCATCAAGTGTCACATGACATTTCCTCCTTCACGCCACCTCATCAATTGCCACATGTCATCTCCTCCTTCATTTTCCCCTCCTAAATGGTTCCATGGTAATCATATGTACATTCCCACACTATATTTGTCATTTCTTGACAATTTTAATAAATAATTATTGCATTTCTTATGCCTACATCTTAAATTGCATTTGAATTGTTATTGAGGTCTATGAATCTTTTTTCCAACATTCTTTTTCTCTGAACAATCTTTTTTTTTCTCCAGTTTCATTTCATTATGTCTCTTCATTATCGTCATTTTTCTTTCGCTTTCAATCATCATCTTTAAAATGCATTTTTTTTATTTTGTAGATCTCATCTTTAGTACATTTTTCATTGTTTTTTTGGTTTAGTTTGTAAATATGTTCTTATTTTATCATTGAGTTTTTGTATAATTTTTCATTGATTTCCTTATTTTATAGACGTGTTATCACTAATTTAATTATTTTGTAGATATATTCTTCGAGTAATTTTCTCCTTTAGTGTCTGATAAGCAAAGGTATCTTCCTCAAAGAAGATCAGACCTTCAAAACCTATTGTATGTACCAAATCTTATCTCATCGTTATCATTTTGTCTCTTTATTTATAGTTTGGTTCTCCCTTGAAACATCTCTGCTAGTTAATTTTCTCTATCCGCGTCTCTTATCTTACTTATACACTTTTTATTCAAAGAATCATTATTTTAATTTTTTGTTTTGCATGTTTCTGTTAGGTATCAGTGGCCTAGGAACACCTAGAAGAGGGGGGTTGAATAGGTGTAACGATTATCAATCACCGCTTCTTGAACCAAAACCCAACTGTTGGAAACAACCTAGTTAATCGATTAACTGCAAGCTTTAATCGATTAACTATTGCACAGAACAGAATGATCAAACAGGCAAATTGCACAATTATTTAAACACAATTGAACAGATATAATACAGATATTTTTATGCATAAACATTAAGAATATCCAGAATATCAATTACAGATTCAATTTATAGCGGCAAGAAACTTAAAGAACATTAAGAGAGAAAGAACAGTGCACAAAAGGATTTTTATCCTGGTTCGTTTGCGGTCCACTGCAAACTACATTCAGGCCTCCCATTCTGATCTAGGGAGATTTTCTTCTTCACAATATTGAGATACAGTATGAATACACACACCAATTCAATTACAAGCACATATGACGCTTCTTTCTTGAAATCTAGGACCCCTAAATCCTTGGTTTGACTCTACCCTTTGCCTGAGAAAACCTTTCTCGCGAAACAGCCCCAGCCAAGATTCTTGTCCTCAAATCAAGACCTCCTAGTCTTGGTGAAGAATCTCAATCTCTATGGTGATCTCACACCAAGAAACTAATCCATCAATACACAAAAACACGTTAAACAACAAGGTATACTAAGCATTATAAGGCTTGGAATATTACAAGAAAAATACTCAAAGACTAATCACTTACTAATCAATTAAGCCATCTAGATTTATGTGAGTTAATCAAAAGCAGTATACAGATAATCTCTCTAACAATCTATCTAATGCATGAACATGTGAGCAAGATATGGATGAACATAGAATTATGCAAAACAGTAAGCAAATGATGGAAATCAAAACAACATAATATCTCTCTTCTCACGCATGCAATCTCTCTTGCAAAAATTAGTAAAACAAATATGCAAAATGCTCTCTAAACAAACATATATAATAGAATGCAATGCTGTGGTTTTCTGAATGTTGCCTCTTATTTATAGCATGGTGTTTAGGTGGTTACATTCGTTGCAAACAGTTAAACGGTTGAACCAAAATTCAGTTATAACAAATAACAGACTAGTTAATCGATTAAGGCTAGCCGTTAATCGATTAACCAAGCAACAAAATGACACAAAAAACAGTTTAAACAGAAAACGTTGATTTATCATAAAAGTAGTTGAGTTAATCGATTAAGTCACCACATTAATCAATTAACTGGAACATTAATGCACATGTTTCACAAGGTAAACTTTTCATATGTTATGCACAACATATATACATGTTCTAGCAATTATATTATGCTTAATATGCACATATAACATGTATGATTAATGCATGAACATACAATTAACTAGATGATATGTCTCATGGATATGGTATGACAATTAAGATGGCTTAAGAGACTAGCATTGAGGTTCACCTAACCTATGCTCACTTACTAAGGCACACATCTCAGACTATTTAGAATATAGACTCAAATTATGTCCTAGTCTAGATATGACCAAATGAGCATAAGACATGTTGATTGTTGAGCCATTTTCAAGCTTTAATGGAACCTTGTCTTCATCAAAACATAGGCAGAGAAATGCTAGTGCTATCATTGACACTTTGCACTCCCAGTTTCAGAAACACCTAGAGAGTATCATCCTCTAAAATAAGGTAATGATCATGGTTAGCTATTGGTACCTTCATTTTTGGCTTCATCATTAGTTATTTAGTTACTTATGAGTTTTCTATTTTATTTTCTCTATTTGATGATTTTTAATACACTCATTTTGACTCAATATTTGTGCTCTTGGAAATTTTACTTAAACCTCATTACCTTAATTAATTGTTTGCTTAGAAATTTGTATTGTTTGGGTTGTCAACAACACAATATAGTATCTTTGTTCTTTGTTTCTCGATTTTTAGCATTATCATATATGAAGAAGAATAATGTCTTCATTTTTATTTGATTTCTATATTTTTTAATTTATTTATGATTCCTAAATTTTAAGCAATCCTCATTATGGACATAAATTTACATAATTATAACTAAATTTTTTTATATTGTGATAATAATTGATTTATATTTTATTTAAATCATTTATGATTTCTAAATTTTAGGCAATGCTAATTATATGGATAAATTTGTAGAATTATAACTAATAAATTTGTGCAATAATAATTAATTTCAATTACATTTTATTTTGTTTGAACATCATAAATAATATAACATATGATTCAAAACTCATGAAGAAATAGAATAGTTTGAATTTTTTGTATAAGTTACAGAAATAGAATATAAATTTGTGAATCAATTACAAAACGGAAAGAATCAATTACCAACATAAATCAAAACATATAAAAAAGAACAGTTATTATAAATTATAATGTAATATAACATAAATCGTTTGTTATAAATATGCATTAATTATGATTTGGTTTCTACTTTAAAATTATGTATTAAAGTTGTTATGAAATTTTGAAAAATAATTTAATCACATTAAATGAAATATGTTGTAATTACACATTTAAACTTTATCAATTAACATCATTTAATCATTTTTAAAACATAAATAGTAGAAAATCAATCTTATTACTAATAGAAAGAATAAACTATAATATTATAATTAATATGGAAATCTGTTGAAATTTTAAATCACATAAAAATGATAAACAATGATTTATTTCATAAAAATAACAATTTTTTAATACTAATTAGAAGAAATGTAGATAGTTCCCTTACGTTCCTGGAATTAATGAATTTGGGGCATTAATAACGAAATAAGGATTTTGGAGCAATAATAACAATGTTTGAGAGTCGTAAGATGATATGAAGGTTAAGGTGAAAGAGTTTAAGGAATGAGGTAGATGAAGTTGTGGGTTTGAGCCTCGCACATAGCAAACTTAAAACAATAAAAAATGAGTTACAATATGGTTTGATTGTTACGGGTGAAGTGAAGGAGATTTAAGGTTCAATTATCACTTACAACAAATACTAACATACTAATTATTATTAATTGAAAGAATGTGTTATCATATTACAATTAATAAGGAAATATTTTGTTATTATGTCTGACATAAAAATGATAGACATTGAATTTATTTCTTAAAAATAATTTTTTCAATACTAATTATTTAAATAGATTTTAAAACATTCTCATTTAATTATTTTTAAAAACTTTAATATCAGAAGTCCAATCTTATTATTAATAGAGTGAACTATGATATTAGAATTAATAAAGAGATCGATTGATATTTAATTTATTTCATAAAATTAATTATTTTTAATATTAATTAGAAGAAAATTTGATAATTTCTAAATGTTTCCTTTCCTATAATTAAGGAATTTGGGGCATTAATTATGGAGTGAGTATCCACTTACTCCAAGAGTAAGTCTTGTACACTTACTCCTAGATTAAGTTTTTTACACTTACTCCTCATCTTAGATATCAATTAAGTGAATCCCTCCTCTTAATTATGATAATTTAGTTTCTATTTTAAAATTATGTATTAAAGTTGTTACGAAAATTTGAAAACATATTTTAAATATAGTAAATGAAATATGTAGTAATTACACATTTAAATAGATCTTAAAATATTCTCAATTAATATCATTTATTCATTTTATGTGTCATATATCATTCCATACATATCATTAAAATATTATTGTATAAAAATTGTATGGATGAAGACATATAATCAAGACAATGATACAATTTTAAAATATAATAATAAACTATTGTAATTGTACATAATCGGTAATACAAAAAATATAATAACATTAGAATGTATTAATTAAATTATATTATTTTTTTTTCTTTACAATTCTCATAACTACGTCATTCCTAAAATTCCAAATAAATGAATTTTTTTAGTTTAATTCCAAATAAATTTTTTTATAATTCAACCAGTTATTAAGTTGAAGCAAATATTTCTAAACTTCATAATATTAGGTGATAAAAATGAATATAATAGTTCTGATTCTATTGATATGTGTAATACTAATGAGGATCAAAATTCACCTTATTAACTCATCAATTTTTAAATGCATTTACAATTTTTGGTCTTAGTGATCATATAATCAAGTTTTTCCATAATATGATATTGTGTATATTTAATATTTGTAAGGTGGAACAATGAAGGATACTGAATTTTGAAAGATATATCAATTTCAAAATAACAAAATTTGAAGTTGTTCCTTATATTAAAGAAACAATATAGATATATAATATATACTCGTGCATTCGCACAGGTAACTTGCTAGATTAAAATAAAAAAGTAATAATAAAATAAAATGAAATTAAATAAAATAGTTGAAAGTGAATATAATTTAAAAGAACTTTGATATTTTATATGAAGTTGACTCAATCATATTATATCACAATTTTTTGGATATATTAAATCATATTACATCATAATTTATTTAAATTTTTCGTCATCTTTTCCTTACATTATGTCAACGGGCCGCTCACATTGCCCAATAGAAATGTCCACAAGCTTCACGAGCAAATGAGTCGGACAAAATCAGACAAATAGATAAAATATATCTATATGTGTGGATGAGTTTGGACAATGTACTACATGAGTTTATCTCATTCATTCATTTTTGGATACAAACCTATCCCGAATCTGCATGATTATCCGTGGTTGCTTGGGTTCTTTTAAAATAGTTGAGTGGTTAATTAGTTTGGTTAGGATAATTAGTTTTTCTATCCTTTATATAAATGATTCATTGTAATTTTTTTCAATATTCAATAAATAATATTCTCTTTTTCATTTTTCTTGTTTCACCAAGAAGATTCAAGCATGTCTCATACCATTTTAACATGGTATCAAAGCGTAATTAATCTTTTGTTAGCTTCCGCGTTTATGCTTCTATGAAAAACTTCCATCTCAGCTTACTACAAGGAGCAAGAATGGAGAGTGTCCATCAGAGTCCCTGGTTGAGGCACCTGATGATTGTGCCGTTCTATATCAAGCGTTCTTCCATTTCAAGATTCTCAAGAAAATTCATGCCAACAACTTTGTATGGACCTTTGTGTTGTTTACTAATCAAAGAGACATGTGTGAATAAGATCTTTTCTCCTGACCTTGACACGATTTTGATGAAGATACCAACATCACCAAAAAGAAGAAAAGGAAGAATACTTATGAAGACAAAGAAGATTAAAGCTTCAAGATAATTAGATTAAGTCTCTATAGGTACTTCTATCCTAAAACTCTTAAATATACAAAGTAGTAATGCTCAAACTATTTTTAAAGAAAGTTGAAACACTTTAAAATACTTAAAACAATTTTCAAAAATAGTGTGTAACGGGTTACTTCATCTAAGTAACAGGTTACGTGTGCGAGAAAAGAGTTATCCAACTTAAAAACTGTTCAGAGTAATTCATTATTGTCTTTGAGTAACATATTACCAATTTTGAAAAGTTGAGTAACCGATTACCCAGATTGCTCTAATCGATTACTCTAATTCGATTACTCTAATTCGATTTTAAATAAATAGTGGACATAGAGTTACGGTAATCGATTACCCACTGTTAGTAATCGATTACTGATAGTTGTTGCATCAGATTTCAGATTTCAAAATGAAATGTTCGCACTCCAAACGAAATCTCTTCACTTCAAACAACTCCTACACTTTCAGAAAGGCACCATGGGTTTTTGGAAAGTCTATATAAAGGCTCTAACTCTCACAACACAAATAGACAACAACACACAACTCTTGTACAATTTCTAAAAGTTCTTAAACTTATTCTGAAGTTATTTCTCTACACTTTTTGCAACTAGTCCTTAACTTTCAAAGTTGTTTTTCTGAAGTTGCTTAGAAGTGTTTCAAAGTTTCCAAAGAGCATTATTACTTGGTATACATAAAGAGTTGATTGGATTGCAAGTTATACTACTTTCATACTTGTAAAGGCAATCTGCCATTGTTGTACATTCTTCAATATTGTTGCAGAATACTTTCTTTCACGGTGTGAAAAGAAAGGGGATTAGAATCACATGGAAAAGTGTTTTCCAAGAGTGAATAAGGATTAGGGAGTGTGTAAGGTACATAGAAATCTGGGGGTGAGATATTGTAATTACAACTCATAATTCTTAGTGAAGAAATCTTTTGTGCTACAAGAGTACTGGACGTAGCCTTCGGTGGACTAGAAGGTGAGCCAGTGTAAAAATCAGTGTGTATTCTCTTCTTCTTATCTCCTTCATTTTATGTTGATTATTTTTCTGCATATATTTTCCGCTGCACGTTAACTCTTGATTTTGCAGAAAAAGTGGCCATAATTTTTAAGTCAACTAATTCACCCCCTCTTAGTTGCAACCTCGTTCTTACAGCATGCTCATTTCATTTCTTGTGCAGTAAAAAAGATTAGGGCATATTAAGTTTCTACATCTTCTTGCTTTCAATTCTGTTACAAGTAGCAACACTCAGAAGCAATGAAGAGTGAGAAAATTTTCATTCAGTTATGTTTATGAAACTGGTAATGTTGGTATATGAATATTATCAAGCAATATGCAAGTTCCCCTCTAATTTGAGATCTTTCAGAGTTCTTGAAATTCTTGGTCACTTCACATCTTTTTCTTCTTATTCTTCATCAACTACCCCCAATTATTTCTTGTCTATAATACTCTATTTTCTTTACCTCTCTCATTAAACACACAACATTGTTAAAGTGTGTACTTTTTCTTCTTTGAAGCAACATATTGGGATCAAGATTAAGGTCCATTTTGTTTTCTCTCTTTCATCCATTATGGTTGGTTTGGTTGGTTAAGCTACTGTCAGTATAGATGATTAAGCTTTGGATGAAGTGGCTTCTGCTTATGGTGGTTAAGCGTCAGTGTTGCTTCACATTCAGATTTCAAGACTGTGAGATGAAGATTCACTCATCACCAAGAGGAGGTATTAGAGTATATCATTGTGTTCAACACAATTATTTCAAGCTTGGAATGCTTAATACATTCCAGCTTGCGGGGGAATGTTAAAATAGTTGAATGGTTAATTAGTTTGATTAGGATAGTTAGTTTTTCTATCCTTTATATAAATGATTAAATGTAATTTTGCTTTTCAATTTTTTCAATATTCAATAAATAATATTCTCTTTTTTATTTTTCTTGTTTCATCTTTCTTGTTTAACCAAGAAGATTCAAGCATGCCTCATACAATTTTAACAGGTTCCAAGCAAATCTACGGATAACCAAAAATATGGAAAATATTGAAAACAATTGCAAACAACCAAAAAAATAAAAAACAATTGTGAGTCTATTTCTTATAACCTTATATGTTATTTTATACAACAAAAACATAAAAAATAATAAAATACTACAAAACATAATTTAATTTGTTAATTAAATACAATTCATTTTACTTAAACAACAAGTCACTACTTCAACTTTATAATAGAAATTTATTTAATAAAAAATGTTTAATAAACATAACATCGCATCATAGTTATGAGTTAACAACATAACATAACTACTTAATAATATCATTATAATTGTGACAGAATTGTTTAATTAATATAACATTACATAATAATTATGGATGAACTATATTAAATCTTCTTAACAACATAGCATTACATTTATATATTAATATGATATTGTAGTCATCATTAAGGTGTGATAATTAAATATCAGTTTCCTGCAGTCAATATTTATGTTTTGTTAGTATAATTATTTATATATATTAATATTTCATCCATCATTCATTTTTTGAAGAGTGAATGTTAATTAAATAATAGTAAATAATGTAATGATAGTATTAATAATTTTTTGAATTTTTATTCTCGTCTAATAATTATTACCTATTATAAGAGAAAATGTAAAGAAATGAGAAAAATGTCTCACTCATGGCCAACAACCTAGTACTGCTTTACTTTATCCTGACGTGGCTCTCACGTTGAGATCTAACTTTGGACTAATAATGGAGTTAAAGGAGAAGATATCAAATCCACATCCTTACTTACCGTGAAAGCCAATATACTTTTATACTTTATTTTACAATTATATTATTATTTATTATTATCACCCTTATTTCTCACTTTCTAAGTTCTTTTAATATAGTTTTCAAATGTGGATTAAATAATGTTATTTTAATAAATTTCTATCGACTTTTTATCCAATTTAATGTTCAACATAAGAGAAGGAGTATGGAGAACAATAGGTACCTAGACTAATAGGTACCCACCAATAATACTTACAATAGGTTGAGTTTGGATTCATATTTTTGGATTCGTGAATAATTACGATTTGGGTTTAGGGTACCTTATTACCTAGACCAACCTATTGTGAGTCGAATTATCGAATCAAATTCATCTATTGTATCAATTTGACCATTTGATCTTCCTCGTATTCATGCTTCAAAATATTCTAGATTTCACATATTGTTTTCAGTGTGGTTATCATGTTAAATATGATAGGTGAAATAACTGCAAATTGACATATATATTTTTGTTTTGGACTTTCTTTGTTTCATCTCCTTCTCGTTTTTAATACGTGCAAGAGTTGGATTGGCTGGAAGAGTTGGAATGACATAACCTTGTTCAACGACTTCCCACAAATTATTAGCATCCAATAAATCTTCTAGTCTAGTAGTCCACACATGATAATTCTTTTCATTAAACACTAGAGGTGGTGGAAACATAGTAGACACTACTTTTGAAGTTATTTTGACAATTTAGGCAATGAAAAGTATTAGTGAGTGTTTGTTGGCTCACTTGTTCTCATGGATCTCTCAAGATGTTGCTTTGATACCAATTCATTGGTTATGTAGAAAACAAAAGTGCAAGGAGAAAACATGTTCATTAGAATACTTACTTTCACTCATCAATAAAGTAAATTATTTATACATCATAAAAGTAAAATTGATACTATGAATTAAACATATATGACTCAAATAGATGTAGGTCATTCCGCTAGGGATAATCTCCTCAGTAGATGTTGGATTAATTGTGCTATAAAGAAAGTTTGTTGTTTTATTGGAAAGCATTCAAGGGAGATTGGTCACAAAGGATGAGCTTTAGCGAAGGCATATTGCCAATGGAGTAGACTTTGTGTGTTCTACGATGATCAAGTTGAGTCAGTTGATCACATTCTTCTTGGTTGTGCGTTTGCCTAATCAGTTTGGAGATGTTTTTATTCTTGTTTACATGTTTCAATCCTTCTCCCTTCTTCTATCACGGATATTTTTGATGATGCATGATTCTTTTTGTAGATCATTAAAAGGTAGAAAATGTTGGAGAATGTTTTGGTTTATTATGTTGTAGTCGATTTGGCTCACAAGAAATGATGTTATTTTTTATGCAAAGGAGTTTAGTTATATCTAGATATTGGATTTGATTCCGATTAGATCCTAGACTTGGTTTTGCTCTAGTCTAGGCCGAAATTCTTATTAGTTTGTGCATTGGTGTATAGACCATTGATCTTGTATTACTCAATCTTGTAGTAATAATAACTCTTGAGGATGTTTTTTCTCTCTAATTGAGTTGACACCCCTTGTGCGGTTGTGCCTATTTATTAAATTATTTTGCTTATAAAATAAGTAAATTGATAGATAAAAGAAAAAACTCATACTTAAATAGTATTATAAACATCACATAACTACTCATACTTGAATAGTATTATAAATATTTTTAATAGCTATTTTGATCCTTTATTCCATAATAAATAGAAAAATAAAAAGCTTATGAAGTCATGTAATGAAAAGAATCTTATTTTATTTCAAATGAGATTTGTTTAATCTGTCATCGTTATGAATAGTTTTTTCAAGCTCTTTTCCAACGTCTTGATGTCTTGACTTGATCATCTTTCTTTTAAAGAGGGAGTGTTGTCATATTCTTCTGACATCTTCTTCAGGTGGACAAATGTTGTCAAATTTACCAGTTGATATATTCTCAACCACCTTAACAATGAGATAGATTGTAGAACCTTCTTTTCTATTATGTCTTTCGCGATGGATTATTTTCCATCTTGTTGTTCTTGTGTTTTTCAAACCCTGATTTAACACATGTCTTTAGATTCTAAACATAAGATTACTTCTTTAAGCTTGTATGAATCTTTGTATCATTTGATTTTCAGATAGATTTGACAATGTTTCAGATATTCTCAACCTTTAACGATATCTTAGACAAATGAAAATCACATATCTCACTTTTGGTGTTCCATCATTTGTGTATCAATCTAATTAAAAAGTTTATATATGTCAAAAGAAAATCATAAAAACAAAAAATATATTTTTTATATTACTTAGTTAAATACAATTTGTTTAGAACATGATGACAATTTTTTTTAAAACACTTAATCTTTGTATATAGCTTCGTTATTCTAAGTCTTTTTTATCAAACAGGAAACTTGTATATAGCTTATCAACTTTCTTTGAACAATTGGCTTTAGAGCCTTTGCTGAGTATTTTCTATCTCCCCTTAGAGCGCACCATATTCCATATTGATCATGAGCTCCATCTTTATGTGGTTAAGCATAAGCTGATGTTAACTTCCCTCTGCTTATAACTGTGAATCTGATTTACAACAAGTAGGCACATATTATCATAGGTTTAGTTCAGTCCAATCATATCAACATTCCCTACCAAAATCCATTGAGAATTTAGAAATATATATTAAAAGTTACACGCTAAAACTCCACTTTTTTAACCTCTAAGTCTCATATATAACCTTAAAATCATGAGTGGACTAAGGAGCAAATACATACGATTTGTGAATCCAAAGACTGATGCGTTCTCCTTGAGCAAAAATGGTTCAAGTATTTCATATTATGAACGAGAATCCAACAAGACTTCCACTGCCTAGAGGACCATACATGGTTTTCTTTGAGTTTGTACAAAGGGGTTCCATTATATGAAAGAGAACATACAACTTGACCTGAGTACCCACAAAAATATTTGTCCATAGGTATCAGAAAAAGACCCGAGCACCCACAAAAATAACTATGAATGAAGATGAGTATCATAATACTCACGGTAGATATATGCTTCTCGCACAAATACTTGTCAACTGTATGGGTATGAACATTGGGTAAGCATTACTTGCGCCATCCCTACATATACCATCATGGAACCTTTTGCCATTGGAGGCCAAACATAGGTCTATAAATTATGACTATTAATAATACTCAGTAAGTCGAACCACCTATTCTAAGACCTCTTATTAGAAATTAGGGGCACCCAAAAGGCAAGATCTAAAAACAATGGGTTGTGAAGAATAAAAAAATTATTATAAGTGGATTTGATATCATATATTTACGCTAAACCTTGAAGTATAATCTTTGTGGATCCATCCACTTAATTACCTATAATTAACCAACTTAAGACTTTTCAACAAATTTACAAGTGAATCCAACAATATAGTGATTAAATTGACCTTATTAATTTATAGTTTTTTTTTAAATTCAACAGTAAGTAATTAATTAACAAGGCACCTTTATAATTTTTTTGCTTTTTTAATGCATATTTTAACATGCTATTAACTAGCCTGTAAGAATAATACATATAAATGACAAATATGTATTTTAAAAAGTTTTATATTATCAGTACACATTAAAATAGTAATAAGGTAATAATATATTCTGAATGCATTTTGATTGTAAAATTTTGTTTATTAATGATCTTAAACTCTTTGACATTAAAAGTTAATTTTAAAAAACATTGTGAATGCATTTAGATAAAGCCCAACTCAAATTTGTTTGTTTTTATTTTGCATTTCTCTCTCTTGGTTCTTTTTGTGTTTCCCGTTATTTTCGTTTATTTATTAAAATCATTTTCCGTACCTTGTTCACGTGGCCAGATACTTGAAAAGAAGAGCAACAAGATTTGTTTCTCTTAAAAACAAAATCAATAAACTACAGTAGGCCATGTTGTCTAAGCACAAGTTGTTGGGTACACAACACAACATCGTGTGTATATAACAACCTCAAACTAAACCTTTCTTCACATACTCTTCTCTCTATCTATCTATATTTCTATACATCTTAGTATCTAATAAGGTGTAATTTTTTCTCATCTTCCTCTTCTACTTTGTTGAAATCTTCCCTTTCTAATGGGCAATCTCAACACTTCACCATCATGAAAACCATAAATTAAAATTGTTTTCTGTGTTATATATGTAGAGTCTACATAAATATTATACAAACATATATGATGTGTATAAATATTTATACCAAATTACCACCAAAGATTCATCAAACTCAGAATCAAACAACCCCATGAATCATCAACCAGATAAGGGTTGTTCGGTTTTTGTGTATAGCTGTGCTTGCCTCTCTTGATTATTTTCCCCTCTCTTCATCTTTTACTACTTCGTAATTTATAAGTTTTTTCAATTAAAAATATTTTTTTACACTAAATAATTAAGAGAAAATGATATGTGCATTTAATCTAGCACTTGCCTTAATTATATAAATAATGTATTAACATAAAACAATATAAACCCATTAAACTCCGGTATTATTTTTTTGAATTTTTTGGAAAGAATGTGGATATAAAATGAAAAAAAAGAAGAGAAAAATTGTGAATTATTCTCTCTTTTATTTTGATGTAAAAAGTAGGAATATAAATAATATCATCTTCCTGCCTAAAAAAATAACATCATCAAATATATTCTTTCTATCAAACTTTATTCTAAATATTATTCTATATATTATTATCTGAAACCGTATATTCTGTTAGGGTTCCTTAGTTTATTTACTTGCATATGCTGCAAAATTCCACTGGCAAGGTCATGGTAATTTTGTGTCTGGAAATCTTGTTCTTAAACTTTTGATTTTCCCCCATATCTTCAACTCATATCCGTGGAACTCTTGGTCTCTGGGACCAGTTTAGATTTGGTGTTGAGAATTTAGTCTTGCATCTAATTATATGTACCACAGTCGTTGTTTGCAGGTGCAGCAGCATCAAGATTCACACATATACGAATTCTACTTTCCACAGTAGTTTTGGTTTGGTGTTGAGAATCTTGATGATGCTGCATCAGCAATAAATGATTCAAGGAATTGTATCTTTTTCAATAATAGGGGATCTTGAATCCGTTGCAGCTTTGCATCTGCGAGGTAAGACTCTAACACCCTTATCCCTTATTGACTGTGTTAATATTTTTTTTTTGTTGAAACTTACTCAGCTATCCCTGAGATGATACAAGTAAATAAAAGTGTGAAGTATTTTTTATTCTGACATTTAGAATAGAGCTTCTTTTTTGTTGATGTTTTTCCTGGTTCCATTTTTAGGATTTCAAGGAAGTAAAAGGTTGATTTAGTTTGTGAATGCTGCTTGCCCTCACAAGCAATCACAAATTTCTTGCAGTTAATAAAGTTTATATGCTGTCCTGGTTAACTAGGGATTTTCTTTGGGGGAGACCATGCATGGTCTTGAAATCTCAGATTTATTTGGACTTTGTGTTGTATATAAGATATATGAAAACAGTGGTGATGAATTAATGTGGTCTTTTTTTTTGTGTGTTTGGGTTTCTTTATCTTGACACACTGATTACTGATATTCTCTGCAACGCTTGCCTTCAGGTGCACTACCTATGGTTCTCTGAGATACACTGATACTGTGATATACCCTTTCAGATTTTATCACAAATTTCATAAATCCATGCCGTTATTGAAGTATAAAATAGTTGTTCAGTTTTTTCCTTCATTGACTCTTCTCTAGACTATAAAATATTAACATAAGCCTTATACTATTAACATGTGTTGTTCATTGGTTTGTTTGGTCAATTGAGAGGCTTGTTCTCATGCTCATTTTATTTTAAATAAATTCTTTTTTGTTTTCATGAAAAATATCTCCAAAGATATCCTTCTCGATTGAAACTTAAGAAAGAAACTCAAGTCTAAATAAACTCAAGTGAGATTGTCGATTGCTACTCTTTCATCTTTTCTTTGAAGGCATGACTACTTTGTATCTCAAGAGAGGAACAATGTTTTCTACAATATTTGTAAACAACATCTGACTTACGTGAGTATGAAGGAATATAGATTTATGATATGATTTAAGATAAAATACATAAATATAAATACAAGTTGCCTCTAATATTATGCAAAATTGTTATACAGACAGATAAGACACTTCTATTTAAAGTTTTTTATTTTTTGTTATTATATCTTGTTTTATCTTTGCTCGATCTAGTCTAGCAGTGTAGTGCTCCGGTGTATGAGGATCTCAATACAATTATGAGGATAATTGTATATAATCTTACTCCATAAGTGGAGATGCTATATTTTCAGAGTATTCGTACTGTTCATAGCTAGATGGAATATGTATATTACATGCACTCTGAAAATTATACTGGTACAGACATAATCAATGTGCAGGATTTCCAGATTTTACATGCGGGAGTATACTTCACTTTAATCTTGTTCCTTAGTAAAGAGTAAAGACCAAACACTCGTCTGGCTAATTATCCATTTTATGGTTTGAAACTATTCACATTAGATACCATTGTATATTGTAGCTGTATTAATTACTGCCCTATTTCAAATTGCATTCTTGGAATCATAATTACGATCACAATATTACAGTTTTGAGAATATCATGATTGATGACACCATAACCCCACTATGGTGATTCACGGTCTGATTATAACTGGTTTCATTTTTTTCTTTGTACACCTACATTGTCACCAAACAAACATAAACGACATGAGGCATTAATGGTGTAGGAAGCATTTTCCCTTTTTTGCTTTCCCTTATGAACAAAAGTTTAAAGAAGCTACTTAGGTTCTAAGCAAGGATTCCAAATTAGCATAGATAAACAAGGACATAGTGCTACAACCAAAATCGAGATTCCAATGAATCAATTCTTAGTGTTTGCAATTGTGGTATTATTTGTTGGCTAATTTTTTGCAGCTTCAATGTCTGTACTTTACTTATAGGGAGATTCATTAGACATGTAATCTTTAATGTAAATATCATATTTATCTAACAGGGAAAAGGATAAAAAATATAGCATTAACAAGGACATGCCAGTTGATGAGACAGCTTTCATGCCACTATTTGTCCACCACATAAAACAATGTGTTCAACAAAAGAACCTAGTTTTTGGCTGTTTCCCAGAAAAATATACGATTGTAATGATTTTGGGTACCACTGTTTCTGGTGAATGATTCTACATATTTTGAATCCAGATTTATATCTTGTAATGAAATTGGTGGAATCATGACTAGTTACCCCTGCAATGTTGTCCTCTATGTGCATAAATTTGGAGCAATTTAAGATGCCACTTCAGGCACACAACAATATTGCTTTTGTTATGATTTATGAAAATTATTATTATTATCAGGGAAAAGTCTATAAATACTCCATAAACTTTATGCCTTTTGCAAACTACTATCATAAACTTTCTTTTCTACTTAATTAGTCCTTAAACTCTAACAAATGGTAAAATTAAACCATTGTTAAATCTAAGTTAAGTTCTAACAATGATTCTAACCCAACCATCAAATATCCAATTCATCTCAAACAACCTATACCATGAACCAATATCTTCAACCACATCTTACACCAGTAGCCCCCTTCATCACAATTTGCCCACTAAAAACAATAATCCATGTACCCTTCTTTCTTTGCCATTATGTGAATTGTTATTTTGGAAAGCTACTAAGTGTAGCATAAGAAGTACATCCAATCCAATACCTACTTCATAAACTGAAACCCCCATTAAAAATTATTCCTTCCTATAAATTAAACCCCATTAAAAATTATTCATTCATATAAATTAAACCAAAGTTGCGTTAGTGAGAAACTTTCTTGTTTTCTTCAATTGTTTGTTATTCATATTCTTCATTTTTTTATTTTTTACTTATTTTATTCCCTTATGGCATTTGGTATGGTAGTTTTGCATTGGTGCAGCAGACATTCTGTGGATTTGGAAAATGAGGTTTGATCTTTTGGTTGACTGTAGCAACGGTGCAAGCTGTTCGAGAAGAAGAATGAAATAATGGACAGCTAGAGATTGAAAAAAATGGATGGCATGATTACAATCATTATTTGAACTTATTTAACTGATGGTTGAGTTTCACCAATTGTTAAAGTTTAGGGACCAATTAACTAGAAAAAAAAGTTTATGATGGTAGTTTACAAAAAGCATAAAATTTATGGAGTCTTTATACAATTTTTCTTTATTATTATTGTTTCACAAATGCTAATGTGTTCCTCTTCTTTGGCTGACAATTTTTTCATATACAAAGAAATTATTCATAAGATCACTAGTGGTACTCACAATTAAATAAAAGACCTTAATGAATTATAGCATTACATTCAATCAAAAAGCTCCTCCAACCCTTGTACAAATCTACATCATCATTATTCCCTTTCTTCTATAGACTTTAGGGTCTGTTTGTAAGTTGAATTTTATATGAAAATGATGAGAAATAAAAGGCTGTAGGGTCATCTCCCTTCCTTCCTGTCTAAAATGTAACTCATAAACAAACCCTAATGATTAGAATCTCACCTCATCACAAAAAAGGAATTGAAGAGTTATTTAGAATCCGGATTATTTCATGCATTCTAAACAAGCTAATGGATTTGAGTTCCAGTTTTCTAAAGGGAATGCACTCTACCCCTTCATTTCAGTTTTCAATCATGATCTTATTATCTTGACAAGATCCAGGATCCAGGATCCAGGATCACTTCCACCTCCAAAGATTTATCATAGACTCAGAATCAGAATGTGCATTACAACCCAAACAGCAATCACCACACCTGGCCATGGAAAACACACTACATTCTTTGCTAAGTTATTTCTTGATGATATCATATCCAATGACCTTCCAAGCAAAAGCATTGATCCTTCACAGCATAGTCTTATATTATGCTAATTAAAAACAATGTCCTTGTGAATCACATTCAAACTCTTGAGAATTTTGTATGTTGATTTTATAGACAGGTGCTAATTCAACACTCTAATTTCATTTGTCTTTTGTTCCTTCACTCCATTTTGTATTTCCCACCATTTCCTACAAGTTAGATACAATTTTCACCTCAGACCAACGTCAGTTCCAAGTTCCAGCACCGTGCCCCATCATTGATTTTTGCCTCACTATTTAAAGCCATAAAGTCTATTATATTTTAAGTAAAGAAAATAATCTCCAATGGTTTTATCTAGATTATCTATCAATTAACTGTTCTTAAAACCCTACACACTATTTAATTGATTACGCCTTTCCAACAATTTGAATATATTCTACCATTCACTGCCATCTTCACATGTCTATCCAATGTTTCGTTTTGTTGATATGCTTTAAATTTTTATATTTATTAGTGTTCTTATATATAAATAGATAGGAAATGAATTGGCTGACAATAATTCTTATTATAAAAATTGAGAATAATTAATACAGATTATTGGATCTTATTTGAATAATCAATATTAAAATATAAATGAACAATACTTGTGTAAGTGATTGTATAATAAGTAACTTTTAATTATAATCATCAATGTATGCTTGTAAGAGTCAAATTTATTGTTTTTACGATTTTTATGTTAGAATTGTTCTTATTTAAGTCAATATCTAAACTTTTTGGAACGATGCTTATTAGGAGGGACAACCATATTGTGAAATGAATTAATTCATTACTTATATTATTAGGGATATCATTGGTTACATAAAAAAAATTAAACATTGTTGTAGCTATAAAGTTTATAAAATTAATAACATTAAATGAGTCTTGAAATGATTGTTTTTAAGTTAACATTATGTTTTAAAATATTTTGATATAAGAAGAGTACTCATTTAAAATAATCTTTCAATTATCAAATATCCAAAAGGGGAGTATATTCTCGAAGTTATTCTAAAATTTTGTAGAAGATTTATAACAAGAAAATGATATATAACTTCTTACAAAAGTAGCTTATAAATTTTCTCACAACCATAGAAAGGTGATATGTATTAGAAAATTATAATATTTTACTTATTCATAGTTGAGTTTGCAAGTAATACATGACATTTTCTTAAGTAAAAAATGATTAATAGATTCAGTATATATCACATTTATTATAAAAATTATGACACATTTGAGATGATGTTACTTGTCATCTTAACATAAAGATATGTCCATCATTTGCAACCTTTTCTTTTACCAAAATTAAGTGAAATTGAAATATCATAATGGTCCCCAAAATTGACATGATAACTATGGTTCTTATTCATCACTTACTCATTTATGCCAACTATCATTGTACCTCCTTAACTTTGCATTGTTTGCTATGCCTTGGTTCACCACTACTTTTAGTTGGCAGTGTATATTTGTACTAATTATTTGTGTGTCCTACTGTGTACTACCTCTTTTTCACTAAATTATTAACAACAGCCAAATTATATGTACTGCAAGGGTCCACGATGAGAAAAATTGATATCCCCACTTAATTTGAAGAATGACCCGCTCACTGTTCATGGAGAAACATATTTAGTATCACAAAGTGTGTTACTTATTGTAATTGTTGGAATTTATTTTTTTATTCCTGAAATATCAATCCTAAGATCTTGAATTTCATTATTCTCACATATGATATAAAATAATGATACAAAGTTATATTTGAATCCATGTTTCTCATATCTATTCGTTTTGTATGTCTTCGGAGAGAGTTTTTGTATTATGGTCTTCCTCAATCGAATCTTGAATTTCTTTTGGGACTTTCATTTTCTGGCTGATGAGGAGAGGTGAAAACTATTTGTGATTTGATATCTTGGAGACCATAATCATTACGTATGCATTAATTTATACGGTTCTCATTATCCCCTATAGGTCAACGTTTAAGTATATACTCATTAAACTCATATTCATTATCAGTTTTAGAAGTCATATATATGGTTTGCCATAAATTAGATCATTTGTTTTATAATCCAAAATAAATAGTTATTATAATTATATAAATATATGATGTAATTAAAAATTATAAATCTCTAATAGTGATTGGTCAGAAAATATTTAAATATTAAAGTTGAGTTCAATATATTTTTTTCTACTAATCACCACAAATGATATATCTTGGGCATACTTTTTGAGCAAACGTGATCCACATTGTTCCATGCCTAAAGTATTGGGATGTTTGAAATGTGTTATTTTGTTAGTCTCACATTGTCTAGTATTGGAATAGAGTAGAGTAACCAATGTTATATATTAGACTCAAGTCTCTTGATATAATGTGCACCAGATATAAGCACCAAATAGAAACACCCCATGGGCAGGTTAGTCCATGGGTGTGCTAGAGTTTGTAATCCTTATTCTCTAATAATATCTTGGTAGCCGCTCAACGCTTCCGGAGATGTAGGCACAACTAGCCGAATCCCGTTACTAAATTCTCTTGTTTCTTCTATTATATTTATTCTTTGTCTTTATTTGATTGTTTGTGGACAACGCTGCACAACGGTCGCTTCCGCTGCACCAACATAAAGCAAAGTAGATGTTATCAAATTTGACAATAGCCACGAATTTGATATCTTGTCTGTTACTTGGAGTAAAAAGTCAGTTCAACCAGCCCCATAAGAAATTAATTTTGCTTCTATGGGACAATTAATCATTATTTGATTTATTCAATTGTAAAGTTTTACATTAGATATGAGGGGAGAAATGAAAGAGTTTATAAGTCGAAAAGACTCTTAGAACTAATGTCTTATAGTTTTGGTTACGTAATGTATCACTTGTAGCTCTTCACTCTTCTCATACTCCAATGGAACTCCTTGGTTGGAGGTTACCCGGTCGTAGTCTAGTCCAACAAGTGATATCAGAGCTGATGATTCGGCTGGGATATGGTGAACTTAAGGGAGCAGGCCTATAAGTGTCTAGGTACCTGCACTTGAGGTGGGATTGTTGGGTTTATTCAAGTGTGAAGTCTTAGATATGAGGAGATGAGTGAAAGAGTTTATAAGTGGAAAATACTCATGAAACTATATTTTAAGGTTTTGGTTCAAGACGTGATATCTCACTTGTATCTTTTCACTCTTTCTATACCCTAGTAACAATGGAACTCCATGATAATTAATGGTTGGAGGATATATGATGGCAGTCTAGTTGAAAGTGTTTATTTGATACGATAATTATCAAATAAGATGAACTACAACCATATTGAAAAAAATTAATTAATAAAAATCAGCTCCTCCAACCAAAATGACACATTTTCTTATTTTTGACAAAATATAGCCTTTTGGGTTTAAGGATTTCACTATTAGAAGAGGAGAAAACAATTCATTTTGGTCCCTAATTTTTCCTCCGGGAAAGCTTTTTTTTATATAAGTAAAATGCATTAAACTCAATACAAATGATACTGACCCAATATAAAAAAAATCAAATATTGATATTTTTAGTAGCTAAAGTATTACAAGTTTAGGATCATTATACTAATTAGTAAAAACTAAAGTTGTTGAAATTATTTTAGTCAGTAATCAAGTCCAACATCTAGCTTAAATCAAATCGAGAATATGCATATAACTAAAAGATTAAATCATTCCTCATTCCTCCCCTAACACTCTTATTACCTATCTTTAACGAGAAAAGAAAAAGTATATAATTGTCTTAACATTCATTCACTAACATGAAATCTTGAATCATAAAAAAGGAAAATAACCTGTCTCAAAAACAAGAAAAAGAAAATAATAATGAATCGTCAGCCATAAAATAAGAAACAACATTGAGAAAAAAAGGAAATAGTCGAAATCACATTGAACAATGAATCATCAATCAATAATAAATAATAATGTTTCTTTTAAATATATAAACAAATGCAACCTATGCCCAGTACATGCTAAAAACTAGTTAAATTTAAACAAAACAGAAGAGTAAACACTCAAATCCTGATTATGAGAAAATGGAGAAAGATTCAAATCCAAGGTGCCTTGACACTAATCTTGAAGGAGGAGATAATTATAGGCCCCGCCATTAGACGCATGTTGCATTGTTTTGGGTTGTTATGGTCCCAAAGTACTATTCTTTTTTTCTTTCTTCTTCGATGCAAAGAATAATATTTATAAGGGCAAGGGTTGCTTAAGGAACATACCAACAACACGACATGATACAAGGTTAAAAATCCTTACACCACCTATGCAAAAACAAAAGCATAAGAATCTATACCGAATGAAAACTAAGATCATGATCTAATTTAAATTAAGAACTTCTTTTCTAAATATTAACTCGTTTCTCATTAACCATATAAACCACAAAGTTGAAAACCAAAGTCTAAACCAATGTTCGTGTTAGGTAGTCCTTTTGAGGATCACGTTAGGGTACAAATGTTATATGTTTAATTTGTTGTGTGCAGTGGGGTGCATTATTCCAAACTTGTATTTTGTGTGTGTGTACATGTGGAGGTCCATGAGCAATGACAATGTCTGATTTTAAGACATGTAAAATTTATACAACGCACTAACTTTTTTCAATTATGATGCAACTTGTGATGAGCTTGAATTTAAGAAATTAGACTTTGATATATTTTTAGATTGTGCATTAAATCATCCCAATTCGTTTAATGTTCGACATTTTTTATAAATGTATATTTTTCTTCTAATTATTTGAGTAATAATACTTTTTGACTTAAACCAATAATCTGTTGCTTGACATGATAGTATATTTGTATTATTTATTTTGAAATAAATATTGTAATTTTTTTCGATAAATTAAATTTTGTATTAAAACAAGCATAAGGGTGCCCACCCAATACAAAAGAGATCAAGACGTCAACGTTGTAGAACAAAGTACTATACAAGTTTTGAGATTCATGCACCAACTTGCAAAAGATAAAGAATTTTGAGATACAAAAGAAGTAAACCAAATCTAAGATCTAGTTTGAATTAGATCAATAAGGTTCACATAACTCGGCGCCTTCTCCAAGAAAATCACTTCATTTCTCATAAGCCACACAGACCAAACCACGGCAAACCAAAACATTCTCCACAATTTTGCACATCTACCACTTCTCAGGGATTCATGATGCTTAAAGGACTCCATAGTTGAAGAGGTAGTTACAACTTGTATTTGTAACCAAGAATAAAAGCCCTTCCAAACACTTGAAGTAAAGTCACATGATATGAATAAGTGATCAATAGATTCAACATGATTATTACATAACTTGCAAACCATGTCATCCACTCTCACAATAACATTCCTTTTTAATAATTCATCCTTTGTTGGGACCCTTCTTCTTATGAGTTTCCAAACAAAACAAGAAATATTTGAAGGAACACAGTTAATCCAACAATTTTAAGCTCTTTACCTGTAGGCGATTGTTGATGATTCAATTGAGCCAAATATGTAGTTTTAACCACATAGTCACCTGAGCTATCTAATTCCCATCTCCAACTATCAAAGACATTTGTTTTATAGGAATGATGATGAATCAAGTCATACAGATTTCGAGCCATAGATTCCTCTCTGCCAAATAGACTTCTCCTCCAGGAATTTCCCAGAACCAGACATCATCCCTCCAATAACCATTATCCCCCACCCAAACATTTTGGTTTGAAGCAAGATGAAATAATATAGAGAAGGTCATCTTAAGATTCTGATTACCCACCCAAATATCATGCCAGAAATGAGTATGAAGACCAGTACCAATTTCTTTCCAAACATTTTCATCAAACCGCCCACCTGTGACCCCGTTAGGAAAGCCCACTTTTTCTAAGTCCTTCCACCACCTCGAAGCAAAAGAAATCCTTGGCATAGACCAATCAAAACCATATTTTGAGTTAATAACCTTCACCCAAAAGACTTCCTTGTCTTGAAGCCTATGCCATCTCCATTTCCCCAACAAAGCATGATTGAAATGGAGAAGATCCTTAACCCCTAGACCACCTAATTCCTTAGGTTTGCAAACCACATCCCAAGCCACCCAAGCAATACCTTTACCACATGTCTTATTCCCCCAAAGAAAGCTTGTAAGAAATATGCCTCTTGTGACATGAATGAATATATTATTTCATTGTTTGAATGATATAACTCTTGGAAGAAGAGTTATCAATGAAATGTTAAGACTCCTGGGAAAGAGCCTATATATAGTGCTTGATGGAAGCACTATACTAACAAGAAAAAAGGACCAGAAGCATTGTCCCTATCTCTGCCCATAAAAGATTGCTCTATCAGCCATCACTTAAGCAAGAGCATAGTAAGAACGGGAAGGAGATAGAAGAGTTCCTCTATAAACCAAGAACACCAAACAACAGCTAAATGGAGGATCGTATCACCATGGGTAAAGGTTAGTAATCTATAACTATTCTTATGATGTGAAAACTATGATTTCGTAAGATCCATTTATCTTGGTTTCTATGATTAAGTTTACAAAGCTACGTTGCAAGTTAACAATTTTGGCTAAGACCTTTCTGGGAACTTTATAAAGAGACAACATATAAGTAGGAATGTTAGATAAAGCAGAATCCAGAAGGGTTAATCTACCTCCAAATGAGTTATGTTTGTATTTCCAAGAGGCTAGCTGCTTAGAAATAATCTCAATCATGCGATGCCAAGTAGCAATCCTCCTTGGATTTGCCCCAACATGAACACCCAAATAAGTGAAGGGAAAGGAGCCAATCTTACAAAATAAGAAGTTCGATGCACCTGACATAATGGAATCTGACATATTTATACCATAAAGATAGCTCTTATTGGAATTAACCTTCAAACCTGAAGCTAACTCAAAGCATCTAAGAATTATCTTCAAGCAAAGAAGATTTTTATGTGAAGGTTTGCCCACAATAATAGTATCATCAGCAAATTGAAGATCACAAACTTCTACACCACCTCTACCAATCTTGTAGCCCTCCAAAGCACCAATGGACCTAGCTTGTCTAACCAATCCTGCAAAACCCTCTGCCACCAAAAGAAACAAGAATGGTGCCATTGGGTCTCCCTGTCGAAGACCTCTAGAGACAGAAAAATGGCCCGCTGGACTACCATTAACCAAAATAGACATAAAGGTCGAGGATAGACAAGCAATGATCCAACTCATCCACTTTACCGAAAAACTAAAGCGACTAAGCATGAAGTCTAGAAAACTCCAATCCACTGAATCATAAGCTTTCTCAAAATCAACTTTGAACAAAAAACAACCATCCCTATCCTTATTAGGAGAATGGATAACTTCATTAATAATTGCAGGAGTATCCAGAATATATCTACCGTGAATAAAAGTCGACTGAGAATGAGAGATTAAAGAACCCATAATACATTTAAGTCTAGCTGCCAAAATCTTTGCAAGGATTTTGTACAAAGACCCAACTAGAGAAATCGGCCTGTAATCCTGGATTTTGTTTGGACACTTTATTTTTGGAATCAAAGCAATGAAAGAAGGATTCAAACATTTTGGGAGTTTACCATTAGCATGGAATTCTTGGATAAAGAGAATAATGTCCTTTTTAACCACCTCCCAAAATTCTTGGAAGAATCTGAAATTAAAACCATCTGACCCTGGGCTCTTATCACCAGCACAACTCCAAACCACCAATCTAATTTCCTCATCCAAGAAAGCAACATCTAAAGAAGACCGTTGATTATCATTCAGAGTCGGAAATTGAACACCATTGGCTTCACCATGGATCCAATAGAAAACAATTTTTTGAAGAAATTTGTAATCTCCCTTCTCATGGCCAAATCATCCTCATACCACACTTCATTAATACAGATACCTCTAAGTTGGTTCCTTGTAAATTATACTTCAGTTTTAGTTTTATAGTTATCTACTTCTATGATTTACTGATTTTATACTTCTAGAATGTGTTTGTGTGAGTGTTTCCAAAATTAACCCCATAAGTAATTTTTTAGTCATTTATATTTTAATTGTTTTTAGATAATTAATCAAAAGAAAAATTATAAAAACATAAATTAACATTTTTATATTATTTATAATTTAATTAACTAGAGACGGGTATACATGATTTTGTTGGGACATATATGATCTTTATTTGTATAGCCACCTCCACTAACCATGAAAATAAATAACTTCCACACCCAAATCTGCACCTGGAAGGCTCAGATTCATCAAATTTGTGGCGTCATGTAGGGCTTGACCCACAACCAGTCCAATTATTCCTGAAGGGTTCACCGTTCATTAGATCACTATGTTTGTGGAGTCTTTATATTCTTCCAATTCCTTAAAGTTTCTTAAATATTTTCACCAAGTGTTAGCTTTTTAACCAAACCTTTTGATATCACCATTATATTATTTGTAGGCTTTAACTAAACTATTAGTTCAGAAAATCACCATCTTAGTCAATCGTGAGGACATGGCAGAAGGTACTCCAATGACACACCATGACCAAATTTTGATTAACGTTCAAGTTTCGCTCTCAAAGCTATGTTTGTTAATCCATATATTAGTCTTAAAGATTAAACATTATTTTGACTCAAAACGTATCGACCTTCGATCTTACACTTGGTTAAGTTAAGTTTTTATTTATGATTCAAGGTTAGACTCGGTTAAATCAAGGGTTCACTTATGATTCAAATATTACATTCGGTTAAGTGAAGAGTTTAGTTATGATTCAAAGGTTAAGATTAATGCAGTATGCTTAAATTATTTGTCAAACTAAGTAACTTAACCAAGACCTAATTAAGAACACATCATTCACAACTTAACCAATACCTAATTAAGAACTCACCATTCACACCAAACCAATATGTTTTTCCCACTAAAACTTTTTGGAACCTTACTAATTTAACCTCTAAGCATTAAAAAGAACTTCCAAAACCTCATAAAATGAGCAAGCCTGAGAATTTTAACCATAAATGGCTGAATTTCATACCCTTCTAAAAGCTATTATTATTTCTATCTATCTTCATCAATATTCTCGAAGAACTATAATAAGGATAACATAGCATATTTTACCAATCAAGAAGTAGCACAACAATTCCAACATTCAACTTATCAACATACTACTCATAAATTCAAGCATAAACAATACCACACTAATTTCCATCATGTCATGAACAAATCTATAGAAAATAGGAAGGGAGTTTTAAAAGTTGTTTTTCATGTATAAGTTGAAATAGGATTTAAATATAGTGTCCAACATATATTAAAAATTAAAATAATAAGTATTATCCTATGAAAAGGATGGAAACATTAATGTCAAAATTATAAAATTTAAATATATCTAATCAAATAAATTACGTATTTTATAATTGATCTTTGTGTAACTTCATATTTTAAAATCATTGAATCGTTGTTAATGTTATTGAATATTTCTCGCTCAATATAAGTCATTGGACAATCTTCAAGTTGAAAAGACTTTTTTTATGGTTGTTGTGACAAGAGGTAAAATTATTGTTAAATTCAAAATAAGATAAATTAATGGGCAAACAACGTGTCTTCTTTTTTCAACCAACTTATCTAAAAGAATATTGATTCATTTCTTTCAACATTGTTATGCATATCAATGATGTAAATCTCAAGTTGATTACCAAGTATTACCAAATCAGTTGAGCAAAAATCACACGAATAAACTTTGCAAATTAAATCAGTTTTGTCATGTAAAAACTAGAGAACAACTTGTTTCGACTCAAACAAAACATACAAATAAACAATTCAATATTTGTCTTCGAGAAACGATTATGAAGTTTCTTAAGTTACATATTCGTAATAATATAAAATAATTCAACAAAATAATGATTAGTTGTTTTTCATGAAACATATCATATTGTTTGCAAAAAATAAATTTTAAACTTGTAAAGTTATAAAAAAAATTAAAAATATCAGTGACATTCAAGGTTTAGGGTATGCAATTGTACACCCTAAGGGTTAGTTTGGGAGTTGGATTTTGGAGGGGAATGAAGGGAAAGTGAAGGCTTAGGAGATATAAAATACATTTGTGAGATGACTCCAAAGCCTTCCCTTTCCCTTCCTTCCCCTCCAAAATCCAACTCCGAAACTAACCCTAAGGTGCATGTAGGATAGTCCCAGACTAAAACACCTAAATTTTGAACACCACTTTACCTACATAGACAAAGATTTTGACTACGAGAAGTGAAGGAAAATAATTTAAAGCTACGGATCCTAGATCCTTGAAATATTGACCAGACCTTGACCATTGAGTTTGAAGTTTGAACTTGAAAAGTTTTTTCCCTGTTAAAATAAATGGAAAAATTGGAAGGAATTTTCTTTGCTCCATAAAAACGTTGGTCACACTTGAAAATGATTTGAACTTGAAAAGGTTTCTCAAACTTTCTATAGTAACAAAAATATATTTCAAAATAATGTTGTTACCTTTTTATATAAAAAAAATGTTTTTTTAACTACATTAACAATAATAATATAATATTACTCATTTAAATTCTGAATTGTTCAATATTGAAAGTTTATATAGGTAGGTTGAAACAATTAAAGGAAGTAATTTATCAAAGGCATAAAGTTGAAGAATGCAATTACAGATTAGCCCACTTTATGATTTCATTAAAAAAATAAGAAAATATTATAATGTTTTTTTTATCAAACTATAAAATTAATGGAATATAAAGAATACTTAATTATTAACGAGTTATTCTTTGATGTAGTGGATAAGATTTATGCACCAACATATTTATGGTACACCTTAAATTATAAGATATATACATTACTAAATATTATAACAGTTCTTTACATGCTAAGATCTATATATAACATTTCAAACAAGCATATCAAATCAAAAGATACAATACTATATATCACACAATTTTTCAATGAACTAGCATTTCTTCTTCCAAAAGAATAAATTTCAAACTTTCTATACAAACAAAAATATATTTCAAAATAATTTTATTACCTTATTTTATAAAAAAGAACGATTTTTTAACTACACTAATAAGTAATAATAATATAATATTATTCAGCCAAATAATTTAAATTTTGAATCGTTTAATATTGAAAGTTCACATAGGTAAATTGAAAACAAAATAAGTAATTTATCAGAAGCATAAAGTTGAAGATGACAATTACAGATTAGACCACTTTATGATTTCATCATAAAATAAAAATAAAATATTATATATAGCGGGTGCTTTGACACCCTTCCCTTAAAAAAATGATTTCATCATAAAACAAGAAGAAAATTTTATAGTGTTTTTTTATCAAGCTATAATATTAATGGAATATAAATAATACTTAGTTAACCCATATTTATGCATCAAAATATTTATGGTACTCCCCAAATCAAAAAATACATTAATAAATTTATAATAGTTCTTTATATACCAAGATCTCATATATAACATTTCAAACAAACATACCAAATCAAAAGATACATGCAATACTATATATCACACAATTTTCAATGAAATAACATTTCTTCTTCCAAGAGAATAAATTTCAAACTTTCTATACTAACAAAAATACATTTCAAAATAAACTTGTTACCATTTTTATAAAAAAATGCTTCTTTTAACTACACTAACAGTAATAATATTAGTAACAAAAAATATATTTCAGAGTAATTTTATTACCTTTTTTTAAAAAAATGTTTTCTTATATGCTTTCTTATAATTTTATTACCTTTGGCAAAAGATTGACACAATGAAAATAATATTTAAATGCCAACAAAATTTTCTCGTATTTTTGCTTATCATAATAACATCATTTGATTAAGAATATGTTATTATTTCTTAAATTGTTCAAAAGAAAAAATGACAAATCACTTATATAGCATCTCAATAACTACACTATCATCATAAATCTTTTATGAAGATAAATATCTTTTTTTGTGTGTGAAGAAACTAGCAAATATTAATAAATTAATATAATATTTGAAGATACTCATAGTTCAAACTTTTTTTAAACAACATCATAACGTTATCTATATCTATACTATATATATATATATATATACTTCTATACTATTTATAAAGGGAAAACATAGTATAACTACCACCATGATATAATTTACTATTTTATCCTTAACCATTTTTAATTTCTACAAAAACCATATAATCATATATAATCACTACTAATATATTAACCCTTTCTCACCTTGATTTGACCATTAAAATAAAGACAAAAAATATAATCTAAAGTGAACCCAATAAAAATTACGATATAAAGTATATTCAATTTTAAAAAATGATCTAATTTGCCAAAATAAAATATATAAAATTTAAATATTTGATACAAAAAAATAAAAATATAGGTTGGCAGTGAAAGTGCAAAGTGTCAAGGATAGCATTAGCAATACTTTGCCTATGTTTTGATGAAGACAATGTTCTATTAAAGCTTGAAGATGGCTCAACAATCAACATGTCTTATGCTCATTTGGTCATATCTAGACTAGGATATAATTAGAGTCACTATTCTAAGTAGTCTATGATGTGTGCCGTAGTAAGTGAGTATAGGTGAGGTGAACCTAGGTGCTAGTCTCTCAAGTCATATTAATTGTCATATCATATCTATGAGACATATCATCTAGTTAATTGTATGTTCATGCATTAATCATACATGTTATATATGCATATTATGCATTATATAATTGCTAGAACATGTAAATATGTTGTGCATAACATATGAGAAGTTTACCTTTTGAACCATGTACTTTAATGTGTCAGTTAATCGATTAATGTGGTGACTTAATTGATTAACTCAACTGCTTTTCTATTAAATTAGTGTTTTATGTTACAACTGTTTTCTGTGTAATTTTGTTGCATGGTTAATCGATTAACATGTAGCCTTAATCGATTAACAGGTCTGTTATTTGTTATAACTGATTTTTGTTTTAACCGTTTAAACTGTTTGCAACGAATCGAACTGCCAAAACTACTTGCTATAAATATAGGCAACTTCTAGAAAACCGCAGCAATGCATTCTATTGTATAGGGCCGATTTTAGAGAGCATTTTTCATTTTGTTTTACTGTTTTGCAAGAGAGTTGCATGTGTGAGAAAAGAGTTGTTAAGCTGAATTGATTTCTGATTTTTGCATATTGTTTTACATATTCATATGCTCATCCTTATCTTGCTCACATGTTCTTACATTATATAGATTGATAGAGAGATTATTTGATTTCTGTTTTTGATTAACTCACATGATTCTTGATGGCTTGAGTGATTAGTAAATGGGGTAGTCTTTAGGTCTTTTCTTGTAATATTTCAAGCATTATTGTGCTTAGTATACCTTACTGTCTTTAATTTGTTTTTGTGTATTTATAGATTAATCTCTTGGTGTCGTATCACCACAGAGATTGAGATTCTTCACCAAGACTGGGAGGTATTGATTTGAGGACAAGAATCTTGGCTATGACTGTTTCGTGAGAAAGGTTTTCTCAGGTGAAAGGTAGAGTCAAACCAAGGATTCAGGGGTCATAGATTTCAAGAAAGAAGCATCCTATGTGCTTGTAATTGAATTGGTGTGTGTATTCATACTTTTAGTCAATATTGTGAAGAAGAAAATATCCCTAGATCAGAAGGAGAAGCCTGGATGTAGTTTGCAGTGGACCACAAACAAACCAGGATAAAAATCCACTTGTGCACTCTTTTTTTCTCTGAATCTTCTTTTCGTTTCTTGTTGCTTTAAATTGAATCTGTAGCTGATATTTTGGATATTTGTTTAAAGCCATATGCTCATTATTTGTGCTTTAAAATATTTGTTTTATCTCTGTTCAATTAATTTTAAATAACTGTGCAATCTGCCTCTCTGATCATTTTGTTATGTGCATGAGTTAATCGATTAAGACTAGGTATTAACCGATTAACTGGTCTGTTTCCAGAAATTGGGTTTTGGTGCAAGAAGCGGAAATTGATAACCACTACACCTATTCAACCCCTTCCCTCCTTCTAGGTGTTCCTAGGCCACTAATACCTAACAGACACATACAACCATGCTAATACTAATAAAAGATGAACTTTAATTATTAATATAAATGGTAAACTATTGATCATAAGATACTACTTATTAATTTATTTGGCTAATATGATTCAATATATAATATGAGTGTATATCAATTCTACACATGTTAAAAAAATTATTCTAGTTTTCCGATATTAGAATTTCAAATCAAGTAAATAATTATTCATGAAGAGTAAAGAAAACTAATCTTTCTTGCATTATAAAAAAGTTATGTAACGTATTAAATCAAATATATTTACTTCTTTATAAAATAAGCAATCCTATAAACATACTTATTCTAGAATAATGAAAATTCTTAATTTCTCACAAAAACAAAATCTCATAATTAATAAATCATATGTAATTACATTTAGTATAAAATAAATTCATAATTGTATGAAAGTAACACAACTAACTAGTAATAAATAAAACTTTCCTAGAGTTTATCAATAATAAGATCAATATATTTAAAAGAAAAGAATATATGCATCAGTATATATGTTTTATATATTGTTCATTCATCATCCACAATTCGTATATAACTATTATTGACTCTTTAAAAACAGTAATCTAAATGAATGATGGATAATGTAATGACTATTCATAAATCTTTACATTAAAGATGTAACGCCCCGAAAAATACTCTTTATTTATTACGCGGAAAAGTGAGTAAAGTTTTTTTTTTGAATTGGTGATATAAAATTGTTTCCTTTTAAAAACCTTTATTTTCTGGGACATCACTTTAAGTAACATATAACGCGGAAATCAAAACCGATTACCTAACGGTAACTGAAATGATACAACATTTTCTAAATATACATCTTCATAGATATAAAAGATCATAAGTACTTAATATACATATCCAACAAGAGAGGGCAGAAATATTAATCATCGCCAAAAGACACTAAACAAAGACATGAACCAGCTGAAACCGTCAGTGTTTCAAAAGTCACAAAATGATAAGCAACTCCTAGTGGCTAACTCCAAAGCTAGGGTACTGTCTCTCCTCAATTCCTCATGCCCCCCTCCTGGAACATCACGGACGGGTAGCTCCAAATCCGAGCAAAGCTGTCTATCTGACGAGCACACGTCCGAAAAGCAAGCAGTAGAAAAGAAGAGAAATAGAGAGAGTAAGACATTTAATGAATATAATTCATTGACGACGTAGACTTACTTAGAATATTACACTCAGATATGAAAAGCAGTTCATATATATATAACATATCACTTTATAACTCATCAGTTGTTCTCGTAAACAATTATCCAATTTACATGAGTAATATAACCAGACTCATCAATTGTTCTCATAAACAATTATCTAATCAACCTATGTAATGTAAACAACACTTATTCCCAAACAATATCATAATTCACCATTTATCAATATATAATTCATCGACAAGATATCATGACTATAATTAAATAACACATAAGTGGAGATCATAACCCCAAATAATAGCATACACATATATTATCTATAACTGACATCGTAACCCACCGTTTATCAACATAAACAATAATTTATCAAAATACATTTCATAAACTAATATCATAACCATAAGTAATTATATGTGCATAATGTTAATGATGCATGATGTTTGTAACTCAAATGTGGGAATCCACTTCCACAAGTGCAATATATGCATGCTATGTCATGATCATCCACCTTACACCAATATCCTCCTAATAACCTAGTGGAAATAAATCAAGAGTACAGGTCCCATACCAAGCCACTTTGTACGCACCAAAAAGCATTTCATAAGCCAATTGATCAATAAATTCCATAGGAACAGTCTATAACAGGACGATGTCGTAACAAACGCTTTCTGGGCATCCCTTTCATTGATTCAGATTGCAAAGAGGGGTTGTCAGAGATCGTCTAGTTTGGCCTGTGAGAACTGTCCGATCCAACAGGATATCCTATCCCAGGAATACAAGGGACTCACCTCACCTAGACTCTCCCTCAAGACATTGTTGATGAATCACCGGCCAACAACGTCGTCCCTCTTAACATCACGGTGCTCTAAGTCATCTTGCCACCACTACGACCATCGCTGAATACCCTGGACGGTCCCAGACCAAGCCACTTACGGTCAGACGATCTCGCTCCATGGTATCACATATCCTTTTCTGGGCATCACCCTAAATCATGCATCCTTCTCGGAATACTTTCTTTAAAATTAATTTCGGAGTTTGACTATTTAATTCCAACACCTTGAATACTTTACTTTTTAATTCAATTACGGTGTTATACCAAAGTATTTTATATCACATACCCATACTAGGGTTATTACATACTCAACCAATCAATCCAAATAGTCAAACACAATTACTGTCTCTCGCCCAAGCGAGGACCCTTCGCTCAAGCAAAAATTCAATCAACAATACCATTTTAAAACTGGGCATCTCTCGCCCAAGCGAGAATTGTTTCTCGCCCAAGTGCGAAAGACTTGGACAGAATTCCAATTTTGCCCTTTTCGGTTAATCAAACGTATTTTCACATGGTTTTTCAAACACCTGCACCCAGAAAAGTTCCCAACAACATTCATATACCATATTCAACACATTTCATCAACAATCATATATATTTAAAAGCATTCAAACATAAAAATCTTGGGTTTTCTTAAAACCCAAGTTAACCCCAAAGCCTTTGAGATGGTTTAGGAGATCCGAGTATCATATTCGGACACCACTATGTCACGATGTGTTCTCTCTCACCTTAATGAAGTGTGCTTTAACTCGTCAACTAAGGGTGGTATGATTTCAAGGTTCGAACACCGAAATCTTCGTAACTACCACAATA